>NC_092053.1:111607505-111742093 GCF_003086295.3 Arachis hypogaea
CAATCCCACCTGTTGGTAAGGCACCAATTCGTTTTCTTGTACGTGTCTTCATCAATAAGTTTATTCTCTGTTAATGATCTGCTGCTATACTACAAATAGCCAAATGTCCCTCATCTGAGCCATTTCACCGATCAGAGACACACACTCTTCCTATCACACAGACACATTGAGGTCGAGGCCACCTACACAAGATTTAGTGGCAAGCGAGACGGTAGCTTTGGGGTCATCTCCGGAGGCTGGGCAGAATTTGCCAGGCTGTGCAAATTCGAGCCCGGAGGTGTGGGGATCTTCGAGGTCATGTCAACTAAGCCAGTCACAGTTCTGCAGGTCCGAAGGAGCAACGACGCCGTAAGCTCCTGAATCTGCTATCCTTATGTTGTTAACCAAACTTGTATTTTGTGGATGAACTTTGTGTGTATCACTTTTTGCGAATTCCGTTACTTGATGTGCTAATTCTTGCGAAAAAAATAGACCAAGTTTCTTGTATTTTGGGGATAATGTTGTATCGCTCATTGAAAATAGACTGTGTTTCTTCACACACTTACTATTAACCACCTACAGTAGGGGTGTTGTCTTCGTGTAATGTTTACGGCTGCTGCCACGACCTAAATCGTGTCCCAGCTTGCTAACCAAATTGAAATCCATCTACAACCTTCTTCTTACATTACATTGACTAATACTGCTTTACTTCAGTTGATTTCTCCATTATTAGTTCTCTGCATTCGCTATGCTGTAATTAAAACGGCTTAATAAGGATAAACAAATATTTCTCATACACCAACTCCCAAGTTAAGGTAAATCTTGAAATCACTTGCGATAGATTAGCACGACATTTGCATCTGCATCAAGGTTTTACTAGTGCATGTCCATGTAGAGGTGCTACTTTATTTTTTTTGGGTACTTTGTAGAAGTACTACTTGACCAATTCTGCAGGAGGAGTTGGGGTAGCATTATTAAGGTAACGGCATAGTACTTGGCTCTTTTTTTTTCTCGACAAGAGTCTAGGCCCATTGCGACATCGAACCCAAAACCAACAACTTCCATATCGCCCAATTGGTATCTGATAAACTCATATTCTATGATATATTTTGTACTCAATTTAGGTGATTTATTCAATCATTCACTCACTTATTCATGTAAATTGCATGGTTTTACTTTTCCTTCCTTATTATGTGATATATGTGAAAAACATGTTTCCTATGCTTTAAAAATAATTATTTTAATTACCTTTTATTACCATTCGATACCGTGATTTGTGTTTTAAGTATTTTCAGATCTCCTAAGGCAGGAATGACTTAAAGGATGGAAAGGAAACATACAAAAATGGAAGGAAAGCACAAAATGGAGTTTTTGAAGAAACTGGTAGCGACGCGAACGCATGGACGATGCAGCCGCATGCCCAGCGCGAAAAGGCAGCGACGCGAACGCGTGACTGATGCGGACGCGTGCCTTGAGTAGAACACAGATGACGCGTACGCGTGACCGAAGCGAACGCGTGACAAGGAAAACTCCCAGATGACACGACCGCGTGACCCACGCGGACACGTGACAGATGTTAGGCACCAGAATTTGCAGAAAATGTTCTCAGCGATTTCTGAGACCCTTTTTGGCCTAGATCCAAGTCCAGAAACACAGATTAAAGGTTATAAAGTGGGGGAATGCATCCATTCAAGGGGGAGCTCTCGAATTATTCACTTTTCATGATTTAGATGTAGTTTTTAGAGAGAGAGGTTCTCTCTTCTCTCTTAGGATTTAGGATTAGGGTTCCTCTTAAAGGATTTAGGACTTTTATTACTTCAACTTACAATTTCTGCTCAATCACCAGGTTCAATGTTCTTTTTATTTACCTTCCCAATTTAATTTATGAACTTTTCCATGTTACATTTAATATCTTTGTTAGTGCAACTTGAGGTATTTCAGAATTATGATTGCTTTCCTTTATTTATATAAACAATTTAGATTTTTTTCCCTTTTGGCTTTGATTGATCCATTGGAGACTCTTGAGTTATCAAACTCATCGTGATTGATAATTGTTATTTTTGCTAATTGAATTGGATTCTAATAACTCTAGTCCTTTCTCAGGAATTGGCTAAGACCTGAGGATCAAACTAATTAGTCCACTTGACCTTCCTTTGCCTTAGTAAAGGTTAACTAAGTGGGATTAAAACCCAATTATCATCATCGTTGATAAGGATAACTAGGATAGGAATTCCAGTTTTCATACCTTGCCAAGAGTTTTATTAGATATTAATTTATTAATTCCTGCAATTTATTTTCCTTGTTATTTAAATTACCTATTCCTCACTTTCAAAACCCCCAATTTACAAGATCCATAACCAATAATAAGAACACCTCCCTGCAATTCCTTGAGAAGACGACTCGAGGTTAAATACTTTGGTTATCAATTTCAAAGGGGTTTGTTACTTGTGACAACCAAAACGTTTGTACGAAAGGATTTTCTGTTGGTTTAGAATCTATACTTACAACGCGATCACTCTTATTCTTTACTGATAGAAATCCGATCGTCAAAATGGCGCCGTTGCCAGGAATTCGCAAACATGTGCGTTATTATTGGTTATTGTAAATATTTTTCTTTTATTTGTTTATTTGTTTTTGTCCTTCTCTTTTATTTCTATTTAGCTACTATGAACTCTCACCCCTCTCACTTTGAGTTTGGTTCTAAATCTGTTAAAGGAGTTGAAGCTATAACAGGAATATGCATCAAGGTCTAAGCAATCAAAGATGGATGGAGCCAAGAGGATCTGATCAACCCTTTCAGCAACAACACCTTCCAAGATATCATGGACAAAGACCATTCTACAATGCATACCAAGGTGATAGATATGGTGGACCTCCCGGTAGTTACCAACAAGCCCCACCCTGTGCTTATAGACCATCCTCTCAACATAACTTCGAACCACCACACTCACAAGCTCCTTTTCACCATTCACCACCGTATGATCCTTATTTACCCCAATTCCAATCCAATTACTCCCAAACACCACCACTTCCCTATGTACCATGTCCATATCCATCACCTCGAGAATCACAGGCTCGCCTCAAGGAAACAGTAGATCAACTTCATACAACCCTTCATCAGCTGGAGCAAGCAATAAAACAATTATCTTCCAGACGTTTAGACACTCAAGGAACTCCAATAGCCTTATATGGAGAATCTAATGATAAATGTAGCATGAAGGAGAAACTAGAAACCCCAGTGGGCAGTAATGAGCATAACTTTGTTCTGGAACAATTGGAGGAAGCTCAAATTATCCAAGAAGAAGAAGTACTGATTGAAGATTTAGGAGATGCTGAACCTCCATAGGAATCCAGAGTTGTGAAAAATTTCGTCAAGGACGTTACAATTGATGCTAAGGAGGATAGTGCACAACCTCCAAAGCAGGTATTTTATGAAGAACTAGACGGAATAACCCAAGACGCAAGTTTCCTTAATGATGATAGTCACAAGTCAAGTTCTCCTAGTAATGAACTTGCATCCGCAAGTGAATTCTCCGAGATTGAAGAATCTTCCCCAAGTGAATACGAAGATGATGCGGAGGTAGATTTCTCTCAACCTCCAGCTTACGACTTGAGTGACGAGGAAGACATAGAAGACTTTGATTAGGACGCAGTTGCAGTTGAAGACTCTTGCAACAAAGTGGAGGAATTCACAGAAGAATACAAGGGATTAGAACTTACAGAACCACTAGAAACACCTATCCCAAGGTCATTACCACCTAATACAAGCTTCAAGTGGGTACAATCCTTAACCTTTATCTTTACTTTTCCACTTGAATATGGTTTGCTTGAAATAGATGGCCAGCTTAGAGCTCTCTGCGGCTTTAAGAGTAAGAGGAAAATGGCTCGTACTAAGAGCTAGTGCGCAAGATTCAATAAGGTTCCACGCTTCAATTCGAAGTGCACGGATTGGTATCATGTTCAATTGAATGGATCTTGGAAAACGTTTGGTCATCTTGGTGAGAATCTAATTCCTAAACCGCCCAGATGGAAAAATATATATCAAGACAAAGGCGGATTTAAAAGCAAAGTTTGGGATCCTGGAAAATATTCTGATATTCGTCACCCCGGGAGCCTGAGAATCTGTTTGAAGCTGCTCAGAAGCTTTACATGCCTAGTTTGTGACCCTGGAAGCTGTTGGCATTCCAAATATTGGTAGAGATTTTTGCATGAATTTAAGCATAAGCCACCATAACAGGAAGCTCATCCAATGTCCAACTTAAGGACTTTAACTAAAAGTGCTAGGTGGGAGACAACCCACCATGGTATGGTCGTTTCTTTTTCAATTTTTATTTCTTATTGTTTGTTTTTATGTTATATTATTTTTATTTCTATTGAACCTGGATATTTTTGTAGCATCTGCATTAGCATTGCATACTGCATAATTGCATAATTGCATAAAAAAAAGAGAGAAGAAGCGCGCGACGCGACCGCGTCGCTAACGCGTTCGCATCAGTTGCGAAATCTACCTCCCACGCGTCTACGTCAATCACGCGAACGCGTGATCTGGAAATCGGCGTAAAAATCCAACGCCCAGAAATCTGGGCTAGAATCGTGCGGCTGTTATGCGTTTCGCACAAAACGACCCACGCGTCCGCGTCCCTGACGCGAACGCGTCACCTGCAAAACATCCATCCCACGCGAAAGCGTGAGCGACGCGTTCGCGTCGCGTGGATAGCATGACACCCTAATGGAGACAGAGAGTTGCGCTGAAACGACGCTGGAACTGTGCGTTTAGCACAAATTCCAGTGACGCGGCCGCATGCCTCATGCGACCGCGTCATTCATCTTTTACCCATTCCATGCGACCGCGTCAACCCCATTTCACCCCAATCACGCGATCGCGTTCCCCACGCATTCGCGTGGATTCAATTTCATTAGCCCCAGTGACGCGAAACCCTACCTCCATCGCGCCCCCATTCTCTTCCCCTCCAACCCCCCTCTGCTCTCTGCTCCCCACTCCAACACCACCACCCCAACCACCTTCGACCGCCGCACCACCCACTACCACCCAGCCACGACCGCGACGCCACCCACACTCCCCCTCCTTCTTCCTTCTCCCCTCTCTTCTCTTCTTCCCTCCACCACCGCGGCCAGCCACCACCACCACGCCATCACCGCCGCGCCTCCCACCACCACCACCCTCAACCCCTTTCTTCTTACCCACCACCATTAAACCCCACCTGAACCCCCTGCCACCGAACAGCCACCCACCGCCGCACCAACCGCCCTTCACCGCCGCGTCAGCACCACCACCACCACACCCTCGCTATCTCTCTGATCCTTACCGTAGTTCATACACCTACCAGGTTCCGCCGAACGCTATTTTTCTTTCATTCGTAGTTAGTTGCATATTTTTCCAATTATGTTCAAATTAGGCTAGTTAGAGATGCATGTTTGTAGTGGTTAGGTAGCTAGGATGTGGTTAGTGTATCTAGGCCTGTTAATTGCGCTGTTCTTGCTACTTGTTTTATAATTTTCGCAATTCTGATGTTGCTGTGATGTTAATACTGTTCATATGCTGTTCTTTACTGTTTCATGCTGCTGTTACACTGCTATTTCATGTTCATATTACTTATGTGTATTTGCAGCTTTATTTTAATGTATATGAACTGTTTTATTTACTGTTTATTACCCGGGAACATCCAATTTTAGCCAAAATGCTGCCCAATTTTCTGCAAATTGTTTCCTTCTTCATTCATGCATTGGTTTTGGCAATTTTGAATTTTTCATTACTTAGCTTTTCCCAAACCAACTCTTGAATGCACAGGCCAACATTCTTATTCTTTTTGATTTCCTGGTTAATAAATTGCACTTTTGATGATTCAATTTTACTTTTTGCTATTTCCATATCTATATGAATCATCATCAACCTGATTTCCTCGCTTGAATATGAGTTGACTGTTGCTTATAATTGTGAAATTCTTGTTCCTTAGAAACCGATCATCATGCCACTTACTCTGACTTTCTTTTTACTCACTCACTGATTTTCACTTTCTAACCTCTTTCTCAATCCTAACCGATCTCACTTTCACACTTCTCTTTTTGGTTTTTAACTATTTACTTTAACTTTCTAACTCAAGGCATGATTATTGTTTTTTCTAATTAACATGAATTCTACTTATATTACATTTTGGATTGTGATTTCTCATCTCAGATTTTTAACTCCGAAACAATCCAAAATGTACATTTTTTTAACTCATTATTCTACTGCTCTTTTTCCACTATTGCTATTATTTTATTTGCCTACTTGTTTTCCTGTTTTTGTTCCTTCAATTATATCCTGCAATTTCTGCTTTTCAGGATGTCTGACCCTCAAAGAAAAGGAAAAGGCAAAGCCACCACTGGCAAAAGAAAAAGAGGCGAATCCTCTCTGTCTATCTTGGAAATAATGCATGATGACTCCTGGCGGGAGAAACAACTTACCCTGCAGGAGAAGGCTGACCAGCTCCTCACTGCCATAGATCCGATTAAATTTGCAAACAGATACTGTGAGCTGAAGTATCCGGTGTTTGCCACCTCCAGGAACCTGTACCTGGAGAGAACTCTGAAAATTCCAGAAGAACTACAGTAGTACACCTCCGAGCAGATAAAACAGAGAGACTGGTTCTTCTTGGAGAGAAACCTGACAGAGGTTAATGCTTCCTGGGTCAGAGAGTTTTACTGCAACTATTTAAAGACTACCCTGGATGCAGTGCACCTCAGATGGAAACAGATATTGGTCACTGAAGAAGCTATTGAGGACATCCTCCGCCTTCAGCCTAAATCAGATCAGCTTGATGGTTACCAAAAGGCTGAGGAGGATAGCCTTATGCGATTTGACTGGGATGCTGTCAAGCGGAGAATAGCCCTTGACCCTATTGTCCCATGGGTCATGGGAAAGAACACAACAATGCCTAAGGGAATCAAGCTTATGTATCTGAATGATGAGGCTCGGCTCTGGCACCAGATCCTGAGCAACTTTGTTATGCCGAGTACTCATGAGACAGAGCTGCCTGCCACTATGATCACCCTCATCTGGTGTGTGCTGGAGGGTAAGGACTTGTATCTGCCACGATTCATCCGGCACTATATGGCCAGGGTCCATGTCAGAGGCACCCTTCCTTTCCCATATCTGATTACCCAGCTCGGCCGTCGAGCTGACGTGCCTTGGGAGCTTGCTGATGAGAAGCCACCTGCTGCAGACTGCAAGAGGATTATCCCTCACAGCAGGAAATTTCAGGCCTTAGGCTTTAAACCTCCATTCCTCCCCGCTTCTGATGATACGGCCACACCTTCCGCTGCCCCTTCTTCATCTACTGCTGTCCCAGCTACCACCACTGCACCTCCACCTGCCCCTGAGCCCATTTATCACTTGGTGCATTGACTCTTCGCCCGCTTGGACTGTATGGAGCGTCGCAACAAGCGACGCTATGAGCACCTCAAGTTGATGATCCAATCCGGCGGCGACATCCCCTCCGAGCCTGACACCCCTTCTGATACATCTGAGGTGGAGGAGGATGATCACGAGGAGGAGACACCCACCTAGGCTGCCTAGGCAGGACCAGAGCAGGCTGCGCCACAGCAGGAGGAGCCACACCAGATACTAGCCGCAGATCCCGAGATTCCTATACAGTCAGAGCCTCCACTGTAGCAGACAGATCCTCCTACACTCATCCAGTCTACAGACCCTCAGGCCACCACAGAGACACCAGCAGCCCATCCTTCAGGTGATGACACTCCTTCACACCCAGCTTGAGTGAGCATCGAGGACGATGCTTTATTTTAAGTGTGGGGAGGTCGCCATCTCTAGCATACCTTTTTGGTGAACCACTACAGACTCTTTTATCTTATTTTGGTTATTTTTCTGTATTTTTATCTTTGTTTTTATTTCTATTTTTCAGTACTTATACATTGTTCTTTTCATGTATTTTTACTTTATTTCTGCATTTTGCACTTTAGTTCATATTTTAGCCATTTAGTTTAGTTTTCAATTCTAAACCTATTAGTTACAGAATATGTGGATTCATTAGTATAGTTTACCCTTTTAGCATATAATAGTTTGGTTTAATTGAAAATAAAAAAAGGAAGTAAACTAGAGACTTTAACATAATAAAACAATCCACACACCTTGTATATATAGCAATACATATTAGTTAGTTAACAACATTTCATCAAGGAACAACTCTAAGATTTTAAGGGCCACCCTAAGAATTACATTGAGAATAATGGGAACTCTTAATTTTTACTTGCATAACATATATAACTGATATATGCTGTTTGAGCTGGAGAACACACAGCCTGTGAGTTTTGAGCTTAATTGTATGGTTGTATTCAAACATTAATTTTATTTCTGTGTGTGTTTACCCTTCTTTTTCATTCTGATGTTCTTTACTTTGTTTTAATCTATATGTCCAATTATAGAATATAGATACATACTAAGAGATGATTGAGGCCATCATTTGAATTTTTCCTCACTTACCCCAAATTAGCCTACCTTTTACATCACCCTTGTTAGCTCCCTTGAGCTTTTTAATCCCCTCTTGCTCTATAAACTACATTACTAGCCTTAAGCGGAAAACAAAATAAAAATCCCAAGTTGAATCCTTGGTTAGCTTAAGATAGGTATTGTATTTTAAGTGTGGGGAACTTTATGGGAACATGGGATGATAGAAACAAGGTAGAAATTTAAAAAGAATAAGATGTTTCAAAATAAAAATTTGGGAAGCATGCTCATATGAAATCAAAACAATTGAATTACCATGTGCATTGATAAAAAAAAATTGGGCAAATAGGTTAAAGAAACTTTTTGATTTATCAAGTATGTATGTTAGGTGAGATCTTAGACTAATCAAGGATTCACTTATTAGCTCACTTAACCCTATACATATACCCTTACCTTTACCTTGACCCCATTACAACCTTGGAAAAGATCTCATGATTTTTGTATGTCTGTATTCTATAATTGTTGATTGGTTAGATGAAGAACAAAGTTATAGAAAGTAGAGGTGTTCATAAAAAAACTAAAATGTGGTTAACCGGTTAAAAAACCATAACCACATTTTGGTTAACCAGTTTAATAAAACAATTTTAAAAACCATATCCATATTTTTTAGAATTGGTTAACCAAAACCAAATTAGAAAAACCGGTTTTTAACCGGTTAACCAAAACCAAAACCAAATTAAAATCAAAACCTAATTTCAAAACCAAATTACATACTCTTTCTCTCTCTCTCTCTCTCTCTCTCCCCCTTTCTCTCTCCTTTCCTCTCCTCCTTCCTCTCTCTTTCTCTCTCTCTCCCTCCCTTCTCTCTCTCTCTCTCTCTCTCTCTCTCTCTCTCCTCTTTCTCTCCCTTCTCTCTCTCTCCTCCTATCTCTCTTTTTCCCTACTCTCCCTCCTCTCTCTCTCTCTCTCTCTCTCTCTCTCTCTCTATTTTCTGTCCCCTTCTCTCTCTTCTTTTCTCCCCTATTTCTCTCCCTTCTCCCCCTTTCTCTCTCCTTTCCTCCCCTCCTTCCTCTCTCTTTCTCTCTCCCTCCCTTCTCTCTCTCTCTCTCTCTCTCTCTCTCTCTCTCTCCTCTTTCTCTCCCTTCTCTCTCTCCTCCTATCTCTCTTTTTCCCTACTCTCCCTCCTCTCTCTCTCCCCATCCTCTCTCTCTCTCTCTCTCTCTATTCTCTGTCCCCTTCTCTCTCTTCTTTTCTCCCCTATTTCTCTCCCTTCTCTCTCTTTCTCCCCTTTCCTTCCCCCTCTCTCTCTCTCTCCCTTCTCTCTCTCACTCATTTTTCTCTTTATCTCCTCTCTCCTTTCCCTCTCTCTTCACTTTTCTCTCTCTCTCTCTCTCTCTCTCTCTCTTTCTCCCCCTTCTCTCTCTCTCTCCCCTTTTCTCTCCTCCTCTCTCTACTATATCTCTCTCTTTCCCTTTCTTCCTCTCTCTCTCTCCTTCTCTCTCTATCTCTCTCTATCTCTCTCTCCCTCTCTTTCTCTCTCCTTGCCCTCTTTCTCCCCCTCCCTTCTCTCTCTTTCTCTTTCTTTCCTCCTCTTCCTCTCTCTAATCATCTCTCCCCTCCTATCTCTCTCTCTCCTCTCCTTCTCTCTCTCCCATATCTCTCTCCTTTTTTCCTCTATTTTCCCTTCTTTCTCTCTTTCTCTCCTTTACCTCCCCTCTCTTTCTCTCTCTCTTTTTTTTCTTTTCTTGCTTTCTCTCTCTCGCTCATCTCTCTTTCCTTTTCTTCTTTCTCTCTCTCCTCCTCTTTCTCTCTTCCTTTTCTCTCCTTCTCCTCTTTCTTTTCTTACTCTCTCTTTTCGCTTTCTCTCTCAACCTTCTCTCAATCTCTATCCCTCTTCTATCTCTTTTTTCCTCTTCTCTCTAAAGCGAGAGAGAAGAAAGAGAGGAGGCAAAGATAGAGGAGGAGAAAGAAAAAAATGAGAGACATAAGAAGAGAGAAGAAGGATAAGAGAGAGAAGAAGAAGAGAGAGAAAGAGGAAGAGAAAGAGGACAAAGAAGGAGAAAGAGAGAGGGGAGAGAGAGAGGATGGGGAGAGAGAAGGAGAGAGAGAGAAAAGAGAGGAGGGGAGAGAGAAAGAGAGAGGGAGAGGAGGGGAGAGAGAAAGAGGGAGGGGGAGAGAGAGAGCATGGGGAGAGAGGGAGAGAAGGATAGAGAGAAAGAAAGGGGAGAGGGAGAAAGAGGGGAAGGGGAGAGAGAGAGAGATAGATAGATAGAGAGGATGGGGAGAGAGAGAGAAAAGAAAGAGAGGAGGAGAGAGAAAAATGGGAAAGAGAGAGAGAGAAAGAGAGAGAGAAAAGAAAGAGAAGAGGAGAGAGAGAGAGAGAGAGAGAGAGAGAGAGAGAGAGGAAGAGAAAGAGAGGGGAGGGGGAGAAAGAGGGGAGGGGGAGAAAGAGGGGAAGGGGAGAAAGAGAGAGAGAAGGAAGAGAGAAGAGGAGGGGAGAGAAAAGAAGAGAGATGGAAAAAAGGAGAGAAGAAAAAGTTACTCGTATCATTTAGAAAGAAAATTATTTATATTAAAAAATATTATTTATAGAAAATAATGAAAAGAGATAAGAAAGAAAAAGGAACGAAAGCAATGGAAGGGACTTCATTATTTACAAATGTTACTCGTATCATTTAGAAAGAAAAAAAATTAGATTAAAAAAATTCAATTAAAAAAAGTTTAAAAATTTGGGTTTTTGTATGTAAAAATATTAATTTTTGTGTAAAAATCTATTTTTACATGTAAAAACCAATTTTATGGTATAAAAACCAATTTTTTTAGTATAAAAACCGGTTTTTGGTACGAAAACCGGTTTTTTTGTGTAAAAAATTGAGTTTTTATATGTAAAAATATTAATTTTTGTGTAAAAATTAATTTTTACATGTAAAAATCAATTTTATGGTATAAAAACCAATTTTTAGTATAAAAACTGGTTTTTTATACAAAAACCGGTTAAAAACCGGTTTTGAATTTTACTAACCGATTAATAACCGATTTCATCATGTAAAACCAATTTGGTTAATTAACCAATACTATATTTTTCGTTAACCAAAAAACTGGTTTGGTTTTTGGATTAACCAAACCATGAACACCCCTAATAGAAAGTAAGGATAGAAAAAGAATTGAGTGATTAACCCAATAAACACTGAGTGACTAGAGAGTAAACACAAAATCCAGTGAGGGTTCAATAGCTCATCACCATATATCTCTGCTTTAATTGTTAATTGTCTTACAAGTTTGTGAAATACTTTTACCCATCTCAATTGTAAAGGTACTTTAAACATTATCTAGGGTTTGGCTATGCATATATGATTCCTTGAGGATATGAATTAATTTGACTACATGTAAGCTTTATATACAAGTGAATAATAACTAGAATTGCATGACTCATTTAGGTAGTTGCATTTAGAATAGAATGCATTGCATGAGATTCCACCACTTTAACCTTACCTTACTCTTTATCTTGGATTTAGCATGAGGACATGCTATTGTTTAAGTGTAGGGAGGTTGATAAACCCATATTTTATGATATATTTTGTACTCAATTTAGGTGATTTATTCAATCCTTCACTTACTTATTCATGTAAATTGCATAGTTTTACTTTCCCTTCCTTATTATGTGATATATGTGAAAAACATGTTTCCTATGCTTTAAAAATAATTATTTTAATTACCTTTTATTACCATTCGATGCCGTGATTTGTGTGTTAAGTATTTTCATATCTCCTAAGGCAGGAATGACTTAAAGGATGGAAAGGAAACATACAAAAATGGAAGGAAAGCACAAAATGGAGTTTTTGAAGAAACTGGCAGCGACGTGAACGCATGGACGACACGGCCGCATGCCCAGCGCGAAAAGGCAGCGACGCGAACGCGTGACTGACGCGGACGCGTGCCTTGAGCAGAACGCAGATGACGCGTACGCGTGACCGAAGCAAATGCGTGACAAGGAAAACTCCCAGATGACGCGACCGCGTGACCCACGCGGATGCATGATAGACGCCACGCACCAGAAACTGCAGAAAACGTTCCCAGCGATTTTTGAGACCCTTTTTGGCCCAGATCCAAGTCCAGAAACACAGATTAAAGGTTATAAAGTGGGGAAATGCATCCATTCAAGGGGGAGCTCTCGAATTATTCACTTTTCATGATTTAGATGTAGTTTTTAGAGAGAGAAGTTCTCTCCTCTCTCTTAGGATTTAGGATTAGGATTCCTCTTAAAGGATTTAGGACTTTTATTACTTCAACTTACAATTTTTGCTCAATCACCAGGTTCAATGTTCCTTTTATTTACCTTCCCAATTTAATTTATGAACTTTTCCATGTTACATTTAATATCTTTGTTAGTGCAACTTGAGGTATTTCAGATGATTGCTTTCCTTTATTTATATAAACAATTTAGATTTTTTCCCTTTTGGCTTTGATTGATCCATTGGAGACTCTTGAGTTATCAAACTCATCATGATTGATAATGTTATTTTTGCTAATCGAATTGGATTCCAATAACTCTATTCCTTTCTTAGGAATTGGCTAGGACCTGAGGATCAAACTAATTAGTCCACTTGACCTTCCTTTGCCTTAGTAAAGGTTAACTAAGTGGGATTAAAACCCAATTATCATTGTTGATAAGGATAACTAGGATAGGAATTCCAGTTTTCATACCTTGCCAAGAGTTTTATTAGATATTAATTTATTAATTCCTGCAATTTATTTTCCTTGTTATTTAAATTACCTGTTCCTCACTTTCAAAACCCCCAATTTACAAGATTCATAACCAATAATAAGAACACCTCCCTACAATTCCTTGAGAAGACGACCCGAGGTTAAATACTTCGGTTATCAATTTCAAAGGGGTTTGTTACTTGTGACAACCAAAACGTTTGTACGAAAAAATTTTCTGTTGGTTTAGAATCTATACTTACAACGCGATCACTCTTATTCTTTACCGATAGAAATCTGATCGTCAGTATCCCACCTATCGACCAAAAAAAAAAAAGGGTTCCCTCCTACACGCCGGCCAGGTATCTTCGTTTCCACCTCCATTTCCACTGTCCATTACCGACGACCATTACGAACTTCTTCTTGCCATCACCATTTCGCGAGATAGCATCTTCATCATGTCGCTGTGTCTTAGGAGTGGCCGTGTTCTGTTTTCTATCTCCCATGTCAGCCCCATTTCCTTCTCCATCCAGGATTTGCAACGCTAACTAGTTGCCGTCGTCACCATTGTTGAAGACCATCAGGATCCTCCTCCATTCAATCTCCCAATATCGGCAGTGACGAGGTTTGTCGCCGGGTATATGGAGCTCTCCCTAAGTCGCCACCTTTGGGCTGCAGACTCATCAAACCTCGTCTCCATTTCATCAAACCCTCTCGTCAGCATCGTTTCTTTCGCTGGGCATATGGGGTTCTCAGTCAGTCGCCGTCATTGCGATAAAGACCCTTCCAAACTTGTCCCCATTTGATTGCCGGACTGAGGATGGTGACCATCAGAACAGCCGTCTGTGCTTTTTGGGATATGGGTTTTGTATTACATACTTTTTTTTGGGGAACGACGGTAGCCCACATCCAAAAACCCATAGTGAACAAAAAAAAGTAACCCATTTCCAACAAAAAATAAATAAATCGAAAATTATGACTTAAACCGAAAAAACCATGGTATACCAGTTCACAAATAAACTAAACTTTGGACCAAACATATAATTTCCATCAAATTCCGTACGGATGCCATCCTAGCCATCCAAACGGTATCTTTCTATCTGGTCCACCAAAGTCCTGAATATACTTTTCCCACCAAAGACAAAGCCATCTTGTTATAGTTGAGACACTTGTTTCGAAAAATATGCTTTTAAATTTTAAAAAAGGATTTGTGAATCAAAATTCAAAATATAAAAGAATATCATCTAAATATATTCCCAAATCACAAAATATAAAGAAAGAACCAATGTTTGAAGTAGATTGTAGAGAAAATGAACGGAAAATATTTAAAGAGTGGTCAAACTCCTTTTTTATTAGAAGCTTATACAAACTCAGGCCTAAATGGGTTAACAGAACTTAATTGATATGTGAAATTATTTGTGGTTTCATATAAGGCAACTACTCCCATGAAAATGTCAAAAACATCTTCTTATGATGATCTTTGTTTAAAAAGTGTAACTTATTTGTTTAGCAACACTTTGAATAAAGGTAACACTTTTACTTCAAATAAAAATCAAGTCCTACAATCTATCATCCAATGATCAAAATGAAATATCTTCACATGATGACAATCATAAAATCTTCATTGGAGTAGCCACCTTCATATAAAATAAGCGGTTCGTGACTATATGCTAACTATAGATCCTTATATAATAGAAGAATTATCAACTACCCACGGCATAGATAAAATTGTACACGTAGCTTCTATCTTATATATAGAATTTTTTGGAAAAGATATTATAAATCATAGATAGGAAGTTACAAACAAAGAATTTCCAAAAACCAAAAGCCATCTTGTTAATATACAAATACGTGATTTATGCGATATTGAGTCATATATTTGTGAATTTTTTTGTGAAACAAAAAGTTCAACACAAAAAATACAAAGTTATTAGGTAACAAAATAAAAAATTAAACTGTAGTCATTTTTGATATTATCATCAACAATTAGAAGGATCAAAATTATCTCATTCTTTATAGCTCCTAATTGATTTGTTGATAACTTCTGCCTTCCTGTGAAGGATTACCATGTGTTCATAACACGCAGCGGAAGAAAAGAAAGTAATTCTTAAAGATCTATTTTGTACTTAAACTTTATTCCAATAATAAACAATATATAGATCAGATCTAAATACCTTTAGACGCTTTAATAAAAACTTTATTCTTCAATTGTACGAAGACTCTATGCGTATCCACACCGAGACCAACCCTTGCTGTCATCTCTTTGACCAATGGATATCTGATCTAAATTGAGAAACCTCTTGCAACTCTTTGCACACCATAAAATTCTTCTCCAAGAATTAGGCTCACATACCTTTATGTGCGTAGAGGTAAAGGAATAAAACTCTTGTGTTTTATTCTCGTTACTTTCATGTACTCTTGGCATACATATATATAGTATGAGATTTGTTATTGATTTTAAATTTGAATCTCAATTCAAATTTAAATCATCTCTTGAAATTCCAAATCTGACTCCTTCAAATTTCATTAATCATATCATAATTCAATTTGAAATAGAATCAATTAGGATCTCATCCAAATTTAGAATTCAAGTTTACAAATAGAATAACTAATTATTCTCAAATCTCATTTAATATTCTCAATTATCATACTATTATTATATTATTGATGCTGACAAAGAATATAATAATATTCCATTTGAATCAATATAATTATTTATTTGATCAAATTAAAATAATAATTAAATAATTTTACAGCAAAGATTAGAACACTCGTTTGTGTGTGACCCCATAGGTTCAATACTAAGCGGGTAGTAAATTAGTCATACTAAATTTACTAATCAAGGTTGGCGTCTAGCAACACTCCTCAACGACCCGATAGTATGAAGTAATATATTTTTACTAAGAACCTCAGAAGAACAAAGTATAATTCATTCCATGTTTTCAGCTCTTGGTTAACCTTTAGAGTATGGTTTAATTGTCAAACTCTAACTTGTTACCATTATTATAATGAACTGTGAATGACCTAAGAAACTCATTTCTTCATTCATTCAATCTCCTTGGCTAAGGTTTTATTCATCTCAGTCATTATAATCATAGAGCTCAAACTCTTTACCGAGAGTTGACGGATTCCTTATTGACTAATCATTAATTCTACAAGTATTTAAATCATACCTAATATCCATTCAACTAGTACCCTAGGGTATTAGGTGTCCAGAATCAAAGTATAATAAATATATTGTTAATTACTATGACAGTCACAGGTCAAAGGAAATTATTACCATGTTCATCTTGAAAATATCCTATTGATAAATATGTGGTAATTATAACCATTAGGAATTCTTAAAGTGAGTCAGTTCAATGGTCATATCTCTATATGCACCATCTATATATATAATTTAATAAATAAGATTTATTAATCTTCATCCAATGAAGACCATTATATATATATATATATTGATCTTTCCGGATTATTAATGTCCTTTTTAATAATCCTATGACCAAGAACAATTTAGATTAAATTATAAAAGATTTATCTCTCAATATTATGATCACTATCACAATGATAAATCTCTAAATTTAATCAAGGACCTTATTATATTAATATTTTAATATAGTAACAATAATAAGTAATTTGACACATGATTGATTGGATTGTGGTTATACTCCTTATTCCCAACATCCTGATTATCCTGTCGTTCATTTTCAGCCAAGTATATGATAGCACAAAAACCAATCAACTTCTTATTGTGTTCATCCTTCTTAGATCCTCTCCAACTCTTGAAGTGTTGCTTAACTATTTTTGAAACAGACCATAATTTTTTATAGGCGAACAACCAAGCACACTACACCTGCCAAGTAAACTCACAACCCAAAATCAAATGATAATAATTCTCGGAATCTTTTTTACACAACACATAGTATCATTTTTTAGTGGGTCCCCAACTAAGTGGGGCCACAAGTTAAAAAAAAGTGGCATAAAGCCACAAGGGAGAGAGAATGAGAGCTAAGTCTCTCATTTTTGAAACAAAGCAAACAGAGAGAGGAGAGTTTCGGCATTGGAGAAGAAGAGAATTTGGGGGAAAAAGGGTAAGCCATTTTTTATCTGATTGAATCGGTAAACTTGTTCCATTTCTTATGAAATTTTAGTATGTTATTCCTGGTGTAGAGATGAATATTAGGATATAACTTGCTAGTTGTATTGCCTTCTCTTTTGCCTGATTTGAGATACCCACTTTGTGAAGGGTTTATGTTGATTCCATCAGTTTTAATGATGTATTTTGTTGATTATTGAGATGCCCTAGTGTCACTAGGAAAACTGCTTGTGTACCCATTATTTTGATAGTAGAAGATTTTACTAGGCTAGATCCCGTGGATTTTTTTTTGTCCCTCTTTTGAGGGTTTTCCCACGTTAAAAATTTCAGTGACTGATTATTTAATTTCTGACATTATATTTGTTGCTTGAAGTATCTTTGGTATTACCTATTTAATCGCATAGGTTGTGGAAAAATTATTTTTGGTGCTTCCGTTGTTAGACAGGTTCTTGTTTGAACCTTTGTTGAGTTTTTCCAACAAAGTGGTATCTAGAACTTTGGTTGTTTATCTCCGTGCTGATTAAATAGAGAAAAATACTCATGAACCAAATATGGTCAAATTGAATTCCCAAAATTATTCAATTTGGAAGACCCTCATGGAAGATATGTTGTATAGCAACGACTTGTATGATTTTGTGGAGGGGGATAAATCTAAAGGTGCCAAATCCGATGCTGAATGGAAGAAGCTGAATTGGAAGGCAGTTGCTTTAATTAGGTAATGGCTTGATCTTAGCGTGTATCCACATGTTGACACCGAAACAAATACCGAGAAGATGTGGAATAAATTGAAGGAGTTATATGAGAGAAAGAATGTGCAAAACAAAGCATTCTTAATTAGGAAGCTTATCAATATGAAGTATATTGAAGGTAAATCAATGCCGGAGAACTTGAGTATTTTTCAAGAGACGGTGAACTAACTGACAAATAATGAAATCACTTTGAATGATGAGTTGTAAGTTTTGTTGTTGTTGAGCTCTTTGCATGATAGTTGATGACATGTCACCATGTCATGTTTTTCTATGCTTTTTCATATAAGAAATTGATTATTTGTGCTTAAATATTGAATGCTTTTGTGCTTAAATGTTATATTTCTTTGATCTTTTGATTTGATAAACTTTGTAGGAAATAAGAAGAAAAAGAAGCAAAGAAGCACAAAATAAGCTAAAAAGGAGAAAAAAAAAAAAGAGTTTTGGGCCACACTTTGAAGTTGGAACACATTTTAGAGCCTTAGGCCATGCTTTTAAAAGCGTGGCCCATGACCAAATCAAGGAAGCTTGACAATAGCACTCACAAAGCTCAGTTCACTAAGGTAGCGTTTGTTTTGAGGTACTGAGACAGAGATTGAGAGACTGAAACTCAGTATCATGTTTGTTGGTTTAGAGACTGGTACTAAAATTTCTGTCTCTGTCTCCAAAATTTCAATATTCAAGTACCTCCAAAAAATGAGGACACAGGAGACTAAAATTTTTAGAGTTAGAGACTGAAACTTTAATAACATTTTATACCTAAAATACCTTCATTTTGATTAATTAATTCCAATTTTACCTTTTGTACAAATTAAATTAGAGTTTCATTCTTGTTTCAACTTCTATCTCCCATTTTGCACCAAACAGAATACTGAAATTTATTTCAATCTCTGTCTTTTAGTCTCTGTCTCTCAGTCTCAGTCTTTCTATCTCTGTGTCTCCACCAAACGCTACCTAAATGAACCTAGCTTTGTCGTGAAAAATTTGGCTTGGAAGCAAGAATTCTCGCTAAGTTAAACTTGGGCGCTCACAGCATGACCATGCCTCCTTCAAAGGACCATAACTTGAGCTACATACATCCAATTGATGTGCTTTCAGTTGTGTTGGAAAGCTGACATTTAGAACTTTCCAACGATATATAGTAGTCCATATTTGGCATGAAATTAAGGCACAAGTGAAAAGCATCTTTAAAGACCAAAAACAAGCAAAAATAAACCAAAGTGGCTTCACCAAGGCTCGAAGGGGGAGACACAAGGAAAGCAAGGAAGGAGCACTACACTTCTTGCAAGGAAAATAAGTAAAATGGCTCAGCAAGGATTCGAACTTGAGGCCTTCCACTCAAGGCAAGGCGCCACCTTCCATTAATTCACAAAAAATTTACTCCACAATGCTTCCACCAAGGTTCGAAGTTGGGGCTCATCAACAAGCAAGGAGCGCTCAGTTCACTTAATCAACCGAGCTTTATCGGGCTCTCACTCAAGAAAATGCAAGGAAAAGGCTCACAAAAGTGCTTCCACCAAGGTTCGAACTCAAGGCAAAGATGAAGCGCTACACAAGAAAAAAAAAGGAAGCTCAGTTCACATTCGCAACTGAGCGCTACTTCCCCCCACACTCTTCATATTTTGGCATGCCAAGGAGCTTGTCACGTACACAACTAGAGACACCAAGTGCAAGATGGAGAGCTCAGTTCACTTAATCAACTGAGCCGTTCCCTGGGAGTAGCACCCATGGTCCAAAATTCAATTAAAAATCAAATTGGATTTAATTCTTCATCAATTGAACCAAGGCCAACTAAACCCATCTCTCTTCAAATCCAAAGCAAGCAAAGCCCACATCATCACTCAAAGGCACAAGAACAAGTTAGAATAGGAATTTTATTTAAATTATAATTTATTTTTAATTTCAATTGCATTTTAATTTTCACTTTGTAAAGCCTATATAAGGCATCATTTTCATCTTTGTAAAGGAGGGTTGGCTCTAATAGAGAGCATTGAAAGGCTGGCTTCATTAGGGAGTAGTAGGAGTAGGAGTAGAGAGCTCTCTCTTTTAATTTTCCTTTTTGAATTTGAGTTTTGGATTGGGATTGAAGGAATTCTGTTTCATCCTTGATCTGAAACTTCTCTTTGTTCTTCTTCTGCATAATCTTAGTGAATTGAGAATTGAATCTGAGTTTTCATTTACTGCTTCCATCTTTCTTTCTTCTGCAAATTGTTTTCTGCTGAATCAAGGAAGGGATTAAGATCTAGACTTGTTTTCTAGTCTCTTTGATTCCCTGAGATCTTCAACTTCATTTTGCAATTAAGCTGAGTTTCATTTCTGTTTTGCTTCTTCAAGAAATTTTTCTTTTCTGTTTGAGATCTGCTACATCCCATTTCACATTCCAGCTCTCTGATTGATTGCACTTTACACTTTCTTGTTGAATTTTAATTTCCAGCACCCAATTCAATTTACTTTCAAGCAATTTAATTCTTCTGCACTTGTTTGGCATTTTATATTTCTGTCCATGATCTAATTTACTTTCCTGCAATTTAAGCTTTCTGCAAGAGTTCTAAGCTTTGATCTATTGCTTTCTTTAATTTTCAGCACCCAAACCACCTTTTACATTTGATGCAATTTACATTTCTTGTCATTTAAGATTCTTGCAATTTACATTTCTTGCTCTTTAAGTTTCTGTCCAATTTACATTCTGCACTATAAATTTTTTTGTCATTTACTTTCTGCTGCATCAATTATCACTCACCAATGTTAGCTTGACTAAACTAATCACCCACTAAAGTTGCTTGATCCATCAATCCCTGTGGGATCGACCTCACTCTAAGTGAGTTATTACTACTTGATGCGACCCGATACACTTGCTGGTGAGTTTTAGGTGTTAAAATTTCAGTTTTAACCCATCAATAGTCAGAAGCACTTATTTCAGAGTCACGGGGGAGAAGTCAAAGTAGAAAATCTCACATTTCTGACAAGTCAGAGAGTCGAAGCAAGTCAAGAGAAAAGTACAAGCCAAAAAAGGAGTTCATTTGTCACCATTATGGTAAGTCGGAGCATATCATGAGGTATTGTAGGTTCTTGAAAAGAGAACAATCAAGGGGAAGAAACGAAGACAAAGGTAAAGATAGTGATAAAGAAACTGCCACTATTTTTTATGAAGATGTTCTTATCACATATGATGAAAATTATGTGAATCTTATCTGTGATGATTCCACTTGGATTATGGACTCTGGTGCCTCATGTCATGTCACTCCAAAACATGAATTTTTTACTTCCTATACTGCTGGAAATTTTGGCAAGATTTGGGAGATAAAGGAGTGTGTGATATCATTGGTATGGGTGATATGTGGCTTGAAACTAACATGGAATGCAAGTTGCAGTTGAAGAATGTTAGGCATGCGCAAGATATGCGGTTCAATCTTATTTCATTGAAGGCATTGGATCAAGAGGGATATTGCACTTCCTTTGGTAGTGAAAAATGCAAGATTACCAAAGGGGCTCTCATTGTTTCTAAAGAAGACAATAGTTTCACTACTCTCTACTAGTTGCAAGCAAAGGTTTGCAAAGAAGAGGTGAATATAGCTGATGATTCCTCTTCCTTCTCAATCTCCTCTATCACATTTAGCCATAAAAATAACATTTTTGTCTTTCTAGAATAAATTCTCATTTATGGGTTAATTAGCCGTTAATTAACCGGGTCTTACATTTATCTTAATATCTATATTGCAAAACTTCCATACCCCACTAATAAAATCGTCATGAAAAGATTTGTTAATGGGATAAACGAAGGAACTATCGAAAACAAATTTGGAGGAGTAACATATATTGACAATAAGAGAAGAAATAAAAAGATGTATGTAAGAAAGCACTCTAAAAAAGTTTGGAAAAATAATTAATATATGTTTCCAGAAGAATGCTGAAATTTTCCAAAGCTATAGTTGTGACAAAAATACCAACAAAAACCAAGACACCCAATGCTTTAGAGAAAGAAAATACTATCCAAATAAATGGAGAAGAAAAGAATATTCTAAAAGAAAATTTTAAACAAAACAATAAATATTGTCCAAAAGAAAAAGAAAATTGCAAATTTTGGTATTGTCAAGAACAAGGCCATTATGCTCATGAATGCCCTAAAATGAAGGACAAAAATAAAAATGATCTTATAAAATAAGTTACAAAATCTTGTTGGGACAAAATGAAAAGAATCTTATAAAACAAGTAGAAGTTATAAAATCTTATTTTCTTGAACCACTTAAAGAATCAGATAATAGTCTAGAATAAGTCTTCGAGTATGTCTTAAAAACAGATTCATAAATCAAGTGATAGTGCAATATTTATTTCTATAAAAAATATAGAAAAGTTTGTTAATGTCTTTATTGATTCAAGAGCAACACAATGTTTTATCAATCCAAAATTACAATTAGATTGGAAGAAACGAAAGAAACCATTAAGGGATAGAATTACTGACAAGTCTATACATAAAATTGAACAAAAAGTAGAAATAGTTGAAATTTTTATTAAAAACTATAGATTTGTAGTATGTTCTACATGTAAGCTAGATTCAGGAATGAATTTTATATTAGGAAACAAATTCCTTAAATTCTACCATCCATTTATTCAAGAACTATCATATATGGTTCTTAAAGCCCTACATGATTCATCAATAAATAAAAACTATACATACAAGTCATTTTAGTTTACAAGTTATACAAGTTGAGATAAACCCAACAAAAAGGACGCTCACTCATACGAGTGTGTCAACACGCGCTACTCAATGATTTTTATAGCGCGCTTTGCATTCCTCCTCATCCTCCTTCTCTTCCTTCTTCTTCTCCTTTTTCTTTGCGTTTCTCCTCCTTTTTCTTCACGTGTTTCATCTTCATCGTCGTTTTTTTACTACTGTTGTTACGTTGCTGCATTTTTTTCCCTCATCTTTCTATTGATTTTGCAACATTATATATATTTTTTTGTTTGATTTTTTCCTCCCAAGAAGAATTATGAGAATATGAAATAAGAAGATGAAAAAGAATAAGCAGCAGAAGATGAGAAGGAGGAAGAGGAAGAGATTTGAATTATGTAGAACTTATCAAAATAAAAATACACCCAAATATCTTCGTATTATACCCAAATATCTTCGTGTTACACCCAAATTTGCTGTAAATACAGAAAAATATTTCCTCCAATGTTGCATTTTTTCTTTTTTTTTCCTCATTGCTTTCTTTCTTTTAGTTAAATAAATGTAAGTTCATCCTCTTCCAAGTAATTTTGCAGCATTATGTGTTTCTTCTTCTTCTTTGTTTGATTTTTTTATTTTTATTCTTGTTATTAAGAGAGTATAACAAGAAGAAACTTGAGAAGGTAAAACAAAAAGAAAAAGATGAATAAGAAAAAAAGTGACAGAAGATGAGAAGGAAGAAGAGGAAGAGTTTTGAATTATGCATAACTTATCAAAATAAAAATACTCCCAAATATCTTCGTGTTATACCCAAATTTGCTACAAATATAGAAAATATTTTCTCTAATGCTATATTTTTTTCTTCTGAATTAAACCACATCTCAGCCACTTGATTGGATTCAAAATAATAATTAATTTTGTTCTAGTTCAATTGACAATTTGAACCTGAATTATTCATTATCTTCAACAACGAGATAACTGATGATGGAAGAGAAAGAGAAAAAGAAAGGAGAAGAAGAAATTTCAATGAAAAAAGAAGGAGAAAGAGGAGGAAGAGGAAGAGGTAGTGGTGTTGATGACGACGATAACGAAGAAGAACGTGTAGTAACAACAAGAAGAAGAAAAACATACAGTAAGGTATGAAGCGCGTGAATATAAATGACTTGTAAAGACTTGTATGTATGGAAAAAACGTTTGTATGTGGAGAATAATTCATAAAGAATAAACTCAGATAATAATACCTACTACAATTATAGATAAAATTCTCAAATTCAAAATTTTAATTTTATCAAAAGAATACTACCTAAATTTATATTTTCAAATAAATATCTCAGACAATCTTAAAAAAAGGATAGAAAAATTTTTAGACGAGGTATGTGTAAAAAATCCATTAGATGTTAAAAATATAAATCAAGAATTGGTAAGCATAAAATTAAAAGATCTTATAAATGAAATAAACATCCCAAAAAAAGTTTATATTCTTCAAGAGATAGAGAAAAATTTTTATCAGAATTTAAGGATCTGCTTGCAAAAAGAATTATTAGGTTAACTAAAAGTTCCCGCATGCTGCACGTACTAGCATTTTATGCGAAAAATAATAATAAAATTAAATGAGAAAAATAAAGAAAGATTGTTAATTATAAAAAAAAATGAAGCAACCATTGAAGATACTCATAAACTTTTAAGAAAGGATTCAACTCTAGAAAAAATTAAGGAAGCCACTTAATTTTCATTTCTGGATGCAAAAATCAGGATATTGGAAGTTACACTTAGATGCAGAAACAAAAAAAAACTAATAACTTTTACATGTCCAACAAAAAATATATATGAGAATAATATTATCATGGGTTAAAATAAGCTCTGGGAATTAAAATCTAAAAAATTTGAATGATTTTGTTTTAGTATATATGGATGATATATTAATTATTATTAAATAAGATAAAGAAGACCATACTCAAAAATGGTTAACTGTTTTAGAAAAGTTTAAAAATATTAGTTCTCAGCAAAAGGAAGACTGAAATAGCAAAACAAAAAATAGAATTTTTTGGATTAATATCAACATAAGAAAAATTAAAAATTACAACTAAATATGTAAAAAAAAAAAGAATTATGTTACGTGTACATTAAAATCAACCAACAAAGTCAGTCACCAGTATAAAATACATACTAAAATATAAATAGATATTAAAAATAAATTAAATCATACATGTATTTATACACAAATACAGTGATAGCTGATTTTAGTGACTAATTTTAGTATACAAATAATATTTTTTAAAAAAAATATTTATTTCCTAATAAAATAGAAGATAGAAAGAAACTAAAAAGATTTTTAGGATGTATAAATTATATTTCTGATTAAGAATTTTTAAAAAATATAATAGAATATATAAAAAGCACGTTTCCCAAAATAAGTGTTAAAAAGGGTTGGAATTGAGAAGAAACTGATAATATACAAGTTCAATATATTAAAGAATTAATAATGCTCTATATGCAAAAATTCTAACCAAGTCTTCCAAACATTTTTTTAACACGCCTCCTCCCCTCACGTTGTTTGTGATACACGCGCTCTCCCATATTAACGTAAACGCTCTCTGTTCAACGTAAATCTTTTCTGTTCAACATAAAGTTTTTGTGGTTTTTCTCTGCTCTTGTCGTTCTTGAAAAATATAAATTCATTCATGAAAAATATAAATTCAACAAGAGTTCAAGGACTTAAAATAATAAAATACAAAACTAACAAAAAATTCTAAGACACTAGAGTATCAAAATAAAAAATTATAAACTACAAACTATAATTAAATAAACTAAAACCTAAAAATAAGAGAGAAATTTATGAAAAACTTTTAAATTCTAGAGAGAAGTTGGAGTTTTTTTCTAGAATTCAAAGTCTCCAAAATCCTAAAAAAAATGAGTGTATATGAATGTGTGTATGCTCCTCTTCAAGAATTGCATCAATATGATTTTAAATTGGTTTTAATGGAACAAAATGATTTTCAAATCATGAGTCACATGTCATTTTAAATTAGGCATGCACTGGATATGATACCTACGCATGTATGATACGTATGAACCTCATGTGTACACATACATGATGCGTACGCATCTTTGTAGTTTTTTCAATTCTTCATTTCTTTATAAAATAAATTTACACTTTTATATGCTTTTTTTCCATTCTTGTCTTTTAAACCTTAAACAACTTAAACAAACATATCAAGATATCGAATAGAATAAAAAGTAAAATTAATTTGATAATTCTAAAAATTTAAAAGATATGCTTTAATAAAAAAAAAGAATAAAAAAAATTAGGAGTTCAATATCAATAAAAGTCAATGGATAGTAGGAGTCTACAAAGGATAAGAACGTGGCAAGAAGGAAGGAGTCCAAAGGGGATAGGAATCCAACATGGAGGGGAGTCCAAGAGCAATTGGAGTGAAAAATAATTAGGAAATCCATGGCTAAATGGAGTTTAAAGTTGTGAACTTCTTTCCTATCCATAATTAGTTGAATGATATTTTGACCTATTTATACTATAAATTTTACCAATTTACAACACATGTTAGCTAGTTCTTAAAAATAATAGTCTCTCAAGTCTCAACCCATCTCAAAAATATCTTTTGGGCCTCATGCATCCCTATGATCAAATCCCAAACCAAATATCATGACATTTATAATGTAGAATCACATCCTCCAACTGTGTCTTTGAAACTAGCCGCCAGAAGCCAAGGACGTAATTCTTTCCCCTCTGTATCAAAAATAAAAATTGTGTCTTAACAACCATTCGGCCAAGCGGGACAACTATGTTTATTTTAGTTTATCATATGTAAAACTGCGTTTCATACGCAAGTCTCATATTATCAATTCAAAAATATTAACAAAGTCTAATGATTTAGTTATATACTTTTTGCATTATTTATTATTTATCATCAACTAGTAATTTTAAAATGATTACTTTACACCTCATTTTTAACCGCACCACTATCACCTTATAGTATATAACAATGTCTTCAACTGCCTTAAGTGGTTCCAGTTTGTCTTTTCTTTATAAAAAAAGATGCTGTATGTTATAGCCTTGTAGGCTTATATAGCCCGGGAACATTATTTCTTATTCATTTCTAGTCTTTTGTTATGCTGTTATACTTTTATTTCAATAACATCTTCTGGGTTCTGGAGGCTAGGTTTTTGAGCACTTGCAATGGCAAAAATAAGAGAAGGAACACTACTGCATGGTGTTCTTCACGTTACAATCTTTGAAGCTGATAACCTCTATGTGAATGACTGCTGCAATTGTTTCCCCAAGGTACATGCTTCAAATTCCCTGAAAATCAAAGCACCATGAAACCTATATTAAGCATCTTGATTTATATACGTTGTTCTGCTCTGCTTTTGTTTGGTAATATATTTGCTTCTGGGTTGCGTTTATTGTATGGATAATTGGATAGATATCTATATAGAATAATGCTAAATTATCATTAAAATTTTTTTTTCAATATATAGTCAATTTTAATTAAAGATTAAATTTTAAATCATAAAATTTAATAATATAAAAATATAATTATGTTAGGTATATATTAAAAATCAGTTATTCGTATTGTTAAAATATAAATATATATTAAAAATAAATTAAATAATACAAATATTTTTTTTATACAAATATATCATGACTGATTTGATTGTTAAATTTGATATGTCTATAGTATTTTTTATAAAAATATAATGTTGGCCTAAAATATTAGCTAAAATTAATAACAAAAAAATATTTATCCTCTAACATCATCTATACATATTTCTTGATCCACTTGTGTGACACGACATGCTATTTGACACCTAAAATACTTATTGTCTACCCTTTTATTTATTCTTTTTATACTTTTACTAAGAAAAAATAGCATTCTTATTACAAGAAAATTACTTAGTATTATCGAGTTACTGTTAGATGCATCAAATATATCCAACGGAAATGAAATTATCGTCGAATGTGCAGTCAAAAACAATCAGCTGGTATAAATTTTACTGGCAAATATTTATCGTCGGATTTATTTCATCCGACAGTAATTATCGTCAGATTTTACTACAGATTATTAGCTAAGAGGACGAATTGGTTATCGGCGGATGTGTCCGACGATAATATTGGCACCAAAACATATTGTTTTTGCACCATGTTATCGTCGAATAATTCCACCAGTAATTCCGATGATAATATTATTTTTTTTAATTTGAAATAAATGGTTAATTTGTATTTTAAATTTAAATTTTTTTGACACAATTAGTGGTGAATTCATAAATAATGAATATTTTATATTTAAAATATATAAATAATACAATGTGCAAATTAAATAAAAGTCAGGTACACTAAGTAAATGTACGAAACAATAAAATAAAAACCTAATATCTACAAATCCAGGTAGCCATCGTCATCAGTCCGATGGCCTTCGATCGGCGGTTGGTGCGGAATTTATAACCCACAAACCAACTGGCAAGTGCACCGGGTCGTACCAAGTAATACCTCGGGTGAGTGAGGGTCGATTCCACGAGGATTGATGGACTAGGCAACAATGGTTAAGTGATTCACTTAGTTAGACAAACAGAAAATAGTGTTTGAGAGTTCAAAAAGCATTAAACAGAAGACAGGCAAATCAATAAGTTGGGAATAAAATATGGAGAAACAGTTAAGGTTTCAGAGTTATCTAATTTCTGGATTGACTTTTCTTATTAATTTATTTTAATCATGTAAGATTTAATTCATGGCAACTATATTTGACTAGACCCTAATTCCTTAGACCTTTCTAGTTTCCTCTAACTTTCATCAATAGCCAATTCATTGGTCAATTAATTCCAATTAGAGGGTGAAGTTCAATTCTAGTTATATGCCACAAAAATTCTAATTACCCAAATATAAGAGGATTATATGTCACGTATCCCGTTAAATTCAGATAAACTAGAAATTTAGGAGAAATTGTTTTCAAGCTGTTGTTCAAGTAAAGAGCTTTTCCAAGTTATACAAGAACTCAATTAGAAAGAGGGTCATACTTCCGTTCCACCCAAATTCATAAAATAAAGAACGAAAATAATTCTTGAAATATAAATCAGTACATGAATTAAAATAGAAAAATAATAGAATCAATCCATACAATAGACAGAGCTCCTAACCTTAACAGTGGAGGTTTAGTTGCTCATGAAAAAGAGTGAAAACTAGGATTGTAAATTGGGTTGAGGTGGAATGAAAAGTTAACTAATTGGCCAATCCCTAAAAGAGAAGTTTCTTTTCTCTTTTATATCTAATCCTAATTAATTTAAAATCTATTTTCTAAAACTAAAAATAATATCTTTTCCTATTTTAAAATAAAAGTTTAAATCAGAATCCAAATCAGCGTTTTCTGCATGTGGCGCATGTCACACGTACGCGTCATCAGTCACGCGTACGCGTCAGGTACGCGCACGCGTCACTGAGCAACTTCGCTTTTCACGCGTACGCGTCAGGTACGCGCACGCGTCGCTCCTCGCTGTCATCTCCTTTAATTCTTGTGCTGATTCCATTTATGCAAGCTTTCTCTCCATCTTCTAAGCCATTCCTGCCCTAGATACTCTTCTTCTCTTTTTCTGCAAAAGCTCCATCAAATCCAACCAAATGCTACCTAAAATAAACAGAATTGTACACAACTCAAAGTAGCATCCATAGTGGCTAAAAGATAATTAATTCTTGATTAAACTCTACAAATTAAGTGAAAATTCACTAAAAAAAGATAGGAAAGATGCTCACGCATCACAACACCAAACTTGAATTGTTGCTTGTCCTCAAGCAACCAAACTAATATAGGCTTAGGATGTGAATTTGCATGAGAATGAGAGTTCGATTAAGCTCATGTCTCTTCTTATAGTGGGGTTTACAACTGCAATCTTGAATAGTTTTGGCATCTCACTCTCCTTTGAATCAGAAGGATGTCACTGTCATTTGGAATTAGAATCCGGATAATATTATGAATTCTCTGATCTTTTGTAACTCGATTTAACCCTTGAACACAACAATTTTTCTTTGATTCTCTTTTCTTTGGTGCTTTGCACCTTGAGCTTAGCCGTGACTTTAAATGTTTTGTCTCAAGCTTCACTTGACACAGAAATACCACAAGCACTTAACTGGGAAACTCTCTTTAAGTTTTGATTTTCCTTTCAATTACTCCCAGACAGTGGTACTCAAAGTCTTTGGCATACTCTGTTAATTGCAATTGATCTCGACTCTAAATGTTTTGTCTCAAGGATTACTTGACACAAGAATACCACAAGCATATGACTAGGGAAACAACTCTTTGAGCTTTTAATCATGTCTGACCTCCCTAGTCATTAATGCTCAGAGCCTTGGACCTTGCCTTTATATCCTTTTTTTTCTTTTTCTTTGCTGTTTCTTTTGCTTCAAGGATTAAATTTTTGTTTATTTCAGAGAAGTCATAATAATTCTCTAAATCCCTGTTCCTTGTATATCAACATTCTTTGATTCAAATTTAAATATGCACTATTCATATCATGCATTCAGAGTCACAGAAAATACCACCATATTTGAATAAATGAGACTACTCTAAAAATTAAACTCAATTTCTCATGCACTACATCTTTTCTTCTTTCTTTTTGATTTCAAGCTCAGTGGACAATACATGAGGCATCTTTCAACATTAAAGGAATTAACAGAAAATTTCAAAATAGTAAAACTAACTAGAACCTAAGAATCTAACTAATAAAGGATCATGCAATAAACGAGACAAAATAGCAGAAAACCGGAACATAACATAGTAAGAGCGGGAAGGAATATAGAATAAAAGGAACTCAACCACCTCAGTTATGTTGGTGGCCATCTCATTCCTCCGGCTATGCTCCTCCGTGAAGATGATTTGCCTCCCTTTAGTACCATAAAATTAAACCGAAAAACCATCAGCGAAGCGACATCAACACCAAACTTAAAGGTTTGCTTGTCCTCAAGCAAAGAAGAACTGAAAACAGAGGGGGACATAAAAAGACATAAAAATTAGTATGATGAAAGAAGAATAAAAGGATAAAGGAACACGAGAGAATTAGGATTGGGGGTGAATGAATTGAAATCAGGTGCTGAGGGGTTTAATTTGGGCGTCGCATGCGACGCGTATGCGTAAGGCACGCGTACGCGTGGATCGCGCAAATTTCAAGTGACGCGTACGCGTCTGGGACGCGTACGCGTGGATGGCCAGGATGGGAAAACGACGCGCACGCATCAAGGACGCGTACGCGTGGTGGGGCTTGTGCTCCCAGCACCATTCCAGCCCCACACCATCATAGCTCTCTGGCCATACACCCATTTACGCCGATTTTCAGGGTCACGTGTACGCGTCAAGGACGCGCACGCGTAGGTGGCTAAAAGCGCAAATGACGCGCACGCGTGAGGTACGCGTACGCGTGGGATTGTTTGTGCACAAAACATAGTTCCAGCGCCACTCCTGCTCAACTCTCTGTTCACTTCTATTTTTCACACACACACATATGACGCGTACGCGTCAGCAACACTTGCGCGTCGTGTGCTCTTTTTTTTTCTTTTTTTCGCCTGAAGTGTTCGGTTCCTATTATAAATAGCTGCATGATCAGAAAAATAGTAAAAACTCAATAAAAATCAAATAAGTAAGAAAACTACTACTATGAAAAATAACTAAGGATACGAAATTATCGGGTTGCCTCCTGACAAGCACTTCTTTAACGTCACTAGCTTGACGATCAGTTCTGCTAATTCAGCAGATGAGCGGACCTCTGGAGATCAATCTCGCCTCCCAGATAGTGCTTCAATCTCTGGCCATTCACTGTAAATTTTCTGTCAGAATTCTCTTCCTGTATTTCTACATGACCATATGGTAAAGCTCTGGTAACCACAAACGATCCTGACCACCGGGATTTCAGCTTCCCGGAAAAGAGTTTGAGCCTTGAATTATAGAAGCACTATCTGTTCTGGCTCAAAGACTCTGATGGCAATCTTCTTGTCGTGCAATAACTTGGTTTTCTCCTTATAGAGCTTGGCATTCTCATAGGCTGAATATCTGAATTCATCAAGCTCATTCAACTGAAGCATTCACTTAATTCCTGCAGCTTCTGAATCAAGATTCAGATACCTGATTGCCCAGTAAGCTTTATGCTCCAGCTCAACTGGCAAGTGATAGGCTTTACCATAGACCAGCTGATAAGGGGACATGCCAATAGGAGTCTTGTAAGCTGTCCGGTATGCCTAGAGAGCATCATCAAGCTTCTTAGACCAGTCCTTTCTTGAAACACTGACGGTTTTCTCTAGGATCCTCTTAAGTTCCCTGTTAGAAACTTCAACCTGTCCACTTGTCTGAGGGTGATAGGGGGTTGCCACTTTATGACGGACTCCATATCTCTGCAGAAGAGAGTCTAGCTGTCTATTACAGAAGTGACTTCCTCCATCACTAATGAGTGTCCTTGGGACACCAAACCGGCTAAAGATATATCTCTGAAGAAAGCTCATTACCACCCTGGCGTCATTGGTAGGTAGAGCCACAGCTTCCACCCACTTGGACACATAGTCAACTACCACTAGAATATAGTTGTTTGAATGTGAGGGTGGGAAAGGTCCCATGAAATCAATACCCCACACATCAAACAGCTCAACCTCAAGAATCCCCCGCTATGGCATTTCGTGGTTGGCAGGGAAATTTGTGACTTTTTCACATCTGTCACAGTGCTTCACAAATGCTCTTGAGTCTCTGAAGAGAGTCGGCCAGTAAAACCCGCTCTAAAGGACCTTTGTAGCGGTCTTTTCACCACCAAAGTGGCCTCCATAATCAGAACCATGACAGTGCTAAAGAATCTGCTGTGTTTCTTCATCTAGGACACATCTCCGGATGATACCATCTGAACACCTTTTAAAAAGGTATGGTTCCTCCCAAATGTAGTACTTTGCATCAGTCAATAGCTTCTTTACTTGTTGCCTACTGTACTCCTTTGGAATAAAATTTATGGCCTTGTAATTTGCAATGTCTGCAAACCATGAAGCCTACTGAATGAGGAACAATTGCTCATCCAAAAATGTCTCAGTCACAGCTGTGGGTGGTTGTACTCCTACATCAGGCTCAATTCTGAAGAGATGGTCAGCTACTTGATTTTCTGACCCTTTCCTATCTTTTATCCCAATATCAAACTCCTGAAGGAGTAACACCCATCTAATTAATCTTGGTTTAGAGTCCTGCTTGGTTAGAAGGTACTTCAAAGCAACATGATCAGTATAAATAATAATCTTAGAACCAATTAAATAGGACCTAAACTTATCAACAGCATACACAATAGCTAATAATTCTTTTTCTGTAGTTGTGTAATTCTTTTGGGCATCATTTAATATGCGGCTAGCATAGTAAATAACATGTACAAGCTTACCATGCCTCTGTCCTAAAACAGCTCCTATAGCAAAGTCACTGGCATCACATAATAATTCAAATGGTAAATCCCAGTCAGGGGGAGCTATGATGGGAGCAGAGGTAAGATTTGCTTTTAGAGTTTCAAAAGCATGCAGACATTCAGCATTAAAAACAAAGGGAACATCAACAACTAACAAGTTGCTTAATAGTTTAGCAATTTTAGAAAAATTCTTTATAAATCTTCTATAAAATCCTGCATGACCCAAGAAACTCCTGACTGCCTTAACATTAGCTGGTGGTGGTAATTTTTCAATTACCTCCACCTTTGCTCTATCAACCTCAATTCCCTTACTTGAAATCCGGTGTCCAAGAACAATACCTTCTGTAACCATAAAATGACATTTTTTCCAATTTAAAACAAAGTTTGATTCTTGACACCGTTTCAAGACAAGAGATAAATGCTTAAGGCAGGATTCAAAAGAATTACCAAAAACAGAAAAATTATCCATAAATATCTCAATGAACTTTTCAACCATATCAGAAAAAAATTGAAAGCATACACCTCTGAAAAGTTGCTGGAGCATTACAAAGTCCAAAAGGCATTCTCCTGTAGGCGAATACTCCAAAGGGGCATGTGAATGCTGTCTTCTCTTGATCTTGAGGGTCCACTTCAATTTGATTATATCCAAAATATCCATCTAGAAAATAATAAAAAGCATGACCAGCTAACCTCTCAAGCATCTGATCAATGAAAGGAAGGGGGAAGTGATCCTTCCTTGTAGCAGTGTTGAGCCTCCTGTAGTCTATACACATTCTCCAACCTGTGACTGTTCTTGTAGGAATAAGCTCATTCTATTCATTATTGATCACTGTCATCCCTCCTTTCTTGGGAACTACCTGCACAAAACTTACCCAATGACTGTCAGAAATAGGGTAAATAATACTTGCTTCCCATAATTTCATTACCTCTTTTTGGACCACCTCTTTCATGGTTGGATTGAGTCTCCTTTGTGGTTGCACAACTGGTTTAACATCATCTTCAAGGAGGATCTTGTGCATACACTTGGTTGGACTAATCCCTTTCAAGTCACTAATGGTCCACCCAAGAGCTGTTTTATGGCTCCTGAGCACTGAAATAAGCGCCTCTACCTCTTCAGGCTTCAAGGAAGAGCTAATAATCACTGGATATGAATCATTTTCACCCAAGAACATATATTTCAGAGAAGGAGGTAAAGGTTTGAGCTCAAGCTTGGGGGCTTCCTCCTCTGCTTTAGGCGTGTGAACCACAGCCTTTTGGGGTGGTGAATCATCAACTTCAACTAATTCACACTCAGAAATAGGATCCAGAATGTCATCAAGTGCCTCAGCTTTCAGTACCTCTTGAACAAGTGGTTCAATAACATCTATTTTCATACACCCTTCAGAATCATTAGGGTGCTTGAGAGCCTTAAAAACATTAAGGACCACCTATTCTTTATTGACCCTCAAGGTTAATTCACCCTTTTGCACATCAATCAAAGCTCTACCTGTAGCTAAAAAGGGTCTACCAAGTATAATAGAGGATTTTACCTCCTCTTCCATGTCTAATATAACAAAATCAACAGGAAAAATGAATGGTCCTACTTTCACAAGTAAATCCTCAACAACACCCACAGGTAATTTAATAGAAAGATCAGCAAGTTGAAGAGAAATACGAGTGGGTTTTACCTCCTCAATTTGAAGCTTTTTCATCACTGAAAGTGGCATGAGATTGATACTAGCTCTAAGATCACATAAAGCTCTCTGAATGGTGACATCTCCAATGGTGCAAGGAATGACAAAGCTCCCTGGGTCTGGCATCTTCTCAGGAAGGTTGTGTTAAATAATGGCACTACATTCCTTGGTTAACACCACTGTTTCTTATTCCTTTCAATTCCTCTTGTGGGTCAACAATTCTTTCATAAATTTAGCATAGAGAGGCATTTGCTCAAGAGCCTATGCTGTAGCTTCTTGAAGACATCTAAAAATTTAGAAAATTACTTTTCTTTGGAAGCCTTCTGAAGCCTCTGAGGATATGGAATTTTTGACTTGTATTCAGGAGCCTTTGGCAATGTAGGATAAGTGTCAAGAGAGTCAGGGAATGGGTTGTCTGCATGCTTTGGAGGGGCGTGCTCTACTTCTTCCTTCTTCTCCTCTGTAGCTTCTTTTTCAACTGGCTCCTCATTAACTTGTGCTTCCATACTTGCCACTTGTCCATTTATCAAGGTGATAGCCTTGCATTCCTCTCTTGAATTTGGAATTGTAGTACCAGAAAGGCTATTAATGGTCCTCTTATCAATTTCATTAACTTTTGTGGCTAATTGACCCATCTGAATCTCCAAGTTTTAAATTGTATTTGCAGACCTCTCAGGTATTTGCTTGCTTAGTTGGCCTATTTGTACATCCAAATTTCTAATGGAGGCTCTGGTTTCCTGCATAAAACTCCTCATCATCTCCCAATTAGAATCTTGTTGGGATTGAGAGTTTGTCTGCTGAGGTGGTTGTTGTTGATGAGACTGAAATTGGCGATTATTATGATTGTTCTGTTGGAAACCGCCTTGAGAATTATTGTTGAAATTCTGAGATCTCTGAGGTTGGTCCATCCACCCAAGATTGTATGTCTTAGAGTATGGATCATTATTAGGGTTTCTAGGACCATTCCCCATGTAATTTACCTGTTCAGAAAAAGATTGAGCATAATCATAATTCTCATTTTGTATAAAATTACCTATCATGTCATAAGGGACCTCTTGAGGTGGATTTTGGGTGTTGATAGCTGAGACTTGCATTCCACCCATCTGCTGAGTAAGTAGATTTATTTGCTGAGACATAAGCTTGTTCTGAGCAAGAATAGCATTAAGAGCTTCTACTTCCATAACACCCTTCTTCTGAGGAGTCTCAGAGTTCACAAGATTCCTGTTAGATGAGTATAAATATTGGTTGCTAGCAACCAATTCAATAAGCTCAATAGTCTCCTCTGGTGTCTTCTTCTTGTGCAGTGAACCACCTGCAGAATTATCTAAGCACATCTTGGACATTTCACCCAAGCCTTCATAAAAGATATCTAGTTGGGTCCATTTGGAGAACATGTCCGAAGGGCATTTCCTAGTCAGTAGCTTGTACCTCTCCCAAGCTTCATAAAGAGTTTCACCATCCTTCTGCCTGAAGGTTTGAACCTCCACCCTAAGCTTAGTCAGCTTCTTTGGTGGGAAAAATTTAGTAAGAAACTTAGTAACAACCTTGTCTCAAGTATCCAAACTCTCTTTGGGTTGGGAATCTAGCCATATCTTTGCTCCATCCCTCAGAGCAAACGGGAAGAGCATGAGTTTGTACACCTATGGGTTCACTCTATTTGTCTTCATAGTATCACAATTCTGCAGAAAGTTAGAAATAAATTGATTTGGGTCTTCGTGGGGAAGACCATGATACTGGCAGTTTTGTTACACCAGAGTGATCAATTGTGGCTTCAATTTAAAGTTGTTCGCAGCTATAGGAGGCACCACAATGCTTTTTCCATAAAGATCTGTAGTAGGAGCAGAGTAAGAGCCAAGCACTCTCCTTTGTTGATCATCCCCATTCGGATTTGCCACATTGGCATTAACAGCATTATTAGGATCCATAATGGATTCTGCAGCCTTATAAAGTCTTGCTTGTTGTAAACGCCGCCTGAAAGTCTTTTCAGGTTCAGGATCAAAGTCTAAAAGAGGTTCCTTGTCTCTGTTCCTGCACATAAATAAACAGAAAACAAGAAAAGATGGGATTCTCTACGTCAGAGTGCAGAGAACTCCTAGTGAGATAACCTGTGTAAAATAATAAAATAGAAATACTAAATAAATAAAACAGAAAAATTTTGAAAATGATAACTAAAATTAGACAAAAAAAATTTTGAAAATTAACAGGGAAAATAAACGAGAGAATTAAAATGAAATTAACTAGGTGACACCAAACTTAATTTCAGAAATTAAGGAAAAATATTAGTACTATCTATTTATTTAAAAAAAATTTCGAAAATACTAAGCAAGATTTAAATAAAATTAAAACTAAAACGCCTAATCTAAGAAATCAAATAACTGATAGTTGTTAATCACTATCAATCCCCGGTAACGGCGCCAAAAACTTGGTGCGGAATTTATAACCCACAAACTAACCGGCAAGTGCATCGGGTCGTACCAAGTAATACCTCAGGTGAGTGAGGGTCGATCCCATGAGGATTGATGGACTAAGCAACAATGGTTAAGTGATTTACTTAATTAGACAAACAGAAAATAGTGTTTGAGAGTTCAAAAAGCATTAAACAGAAGACAGGCAAATCAATAAGTTGGGAATAAAATATGGAGAAATAGTTAAGGCTTCAGAGTTATCTAATTTTTGGATTGACTTTTCTTATTAATCTATTTTAATCATGTAAGATTTAATTCATGGCAACTATATTTGACTAGACCCTAATTCCTTAGACCTTTCTAGTCTCTTCTAACTTTCATCAATAGCCAATTCCTTGGTCAATTAATTTCAATTAGAGGGTGAAGTTCAATTCTAGTTATATGCCACAGAAATCCTAATAACTCAAATATAAGAGGATTATATGTCACATATCCCGTTAAATTCAGATAAACTAGAAATTTAGGAGAAATTGTTTTCAAGCTGTTGTCAAGTAAAGAGCTTTTCCAAGTTATACAAGAACTCAATTAAAAAGAGGGTCATACTTCCGTTCCACCCAAATTCATAAAATAAAGATAAAAAATAATTCTTGAAATATAAATCAGTACATGAATTAAAATAGAAAAATAATAGAATCAATCCTTACAATAGACAGAGCTCCTAACCTTAACAGTGAAGGTTTAGTTGCTCATGGAAAAGAGTGAAAACTAGGATTGTAAATTGGGCAGAGGTGGAATGAAAAGTTAACTAATTGGCCAATCCCTAAAAGAGAAGTTTCTTTTCTCTTTTATATCTAATCCTAATTAATTTAAAATCTATTTTCTAAAACTAAAAATAATATCTTTTCCTATTTTAAAATAAAAGTTTAAATCAGAATCCAAATCAGTGTTTTCTGCATGTGGCGCATGTCACGCGTACGCGTCAGGTACGCGCACGCGTCGCTCCTCGCTGTCATCTCCTTTAATTCTTGTGCTGATTCTATTTGTGCAAGCTTTCTCTCCATCTTCTAAGCCATTCCTTCCCTAGATACCCTTCTTCTCTTTTTCTGTGGAAGCTCCATCAAATCTAACCAAATGCTACCTAAAATAAACAGAATTACACACAACTCAAAGTAGCATCCATAGTGGCTAAAAGATAATTAATTCTTGATTAAACTCTACAAACTAAGTGCAAATTCACTATGAAAAGATAGGAAAGATGCTCACGCATCAGCGGTGCAGGAGGCGGTGACGATGTTTAGGTGCTACCAGCGCTACTACTGCCACCAGCAGAGTTGATGCCAGTGGCGCGCATTTGGGTCTGGTACACATCCATCTGACTCTCCATACACTGCATTCACTCCAGCGACTCCCTCCACTCCATCCTGAGCTCATCCGTAGACTGTACATGGATGAGGATCTCCTGATACCTCTCCGGATAATCATTGAGCTCCTGAGCCTACTGCTGAAGGCTGTGTTGGAGCTCCTACAACTGGAGCCTCAAATCCATGACTTCCTCGGGATGGACTGCTTGACTGGTGTCGCAGCCTGACGACGGCCTCAACATCGAGGTGCAGAGGCTGCTCGTGAAGAATGACCCCATTCTGTATATGCGGTTCTTGTATGGGACTACGACAGTCTCACGCCAAATCGCATCGGGGTCGATGACAGAGGCCACATATCCATCAGCGGCGTCCTCCCCACTCTGCTGAGTCGTGACCTCTAATCTATGTGTGTAGGGCTCCTATGCAATTAACACAAGTTACTCTGATTAGTAAGACAGATATATAGTTAATCTCTCATAATTTTATAGCAGAAAATAATAAGATGTATGTTTACTCACATAATGGTCCTGAGATCGCTGATCAACAAATCTCGCTTTGTTCTCCTTCAGTATGTAGGTGTACTTGAACGTCTCCGCCAATGTAGCTTCGCGTTCCAATGACTTCGACTACACCAGTTGCATTGAAATAAAAAATTAGTAGAATTCCTAGTAATGATATGCAAAACAGATAACATAACAAAGTTATTAACAATATTAAAGAAACTACATATCAGCCTGCCCTTCGTTTTTATTAAGGTTGCCAAGCCACCGGTGTACTTAGATGACCTGGGGATGCCCTATTAGCTCGGTTGGTGAGACGTCGATGCCTGAACCCTGCATCGGTCTCCTAATGAGCTAACAGGCCCCTCTGCACCTCCGGTCGGAGCCAATGCGTCCACTAGTCCCGCCCATGCTTTACATCATCCAGCATCTGCTGGAGCCGCCAATCCATCCTACAGTCAAATATCTTCTGAATGGTCAGGTCGTGCTCAACATCCTAAATGAAGTGCAGCTGCAACAAAGAAGCTTTAAATTTAGGTAAACAAGATAACATGAATTAGACTAGCTAAAAGGGTTTAAAAATTAAATAGTGAAGAAAATTACCGCCCACATCTCAAACCAGAGCTTTCTGGTCTCAGCGGGGATCTTCGTGTAGATGAGCCAAGGCTGGTCGTACGTTAGCTTGATGACATTCGTCATCTCCTGAGTACACCCGTTTGGGTTCCGCAAAAACCTAACAACAACCCACAATAACAGGCAATCCAAATTAACCTAAATCCACCAAATAAGAATCAGGTTTCAGGAGATTTCAGCGATAACAGGAATCATAATCATCAAAAATAGAAAACAATAATGAACACTTAAATGAACCTAAATCCACTAAACAGGAATCAGGTTTCAGGAGCCTTCGGCGATAACAGGAATCATAATCATCAAAAGTAGAAAACAATAACCAACACTTAAATCAACCTAAATCTACTAAACAGAAATCAGGTTTCATGAACCTTTAGCAATAACAGGAATCATAATCATCAAAAGTAAAAAAATAATAACTAAGACTTAAATCAACTTAAATCCACTAAACAGGAATCAAGTTCAGGAACCTTCAACAATAACAGGAATTATAATCATCAAAAGTAGAAAATAATAACCAACTCTTAAATCAACCTAAATCCATTAAACAGAAATCAGGTTTCAGGAACCTTCAGCAATAACAAGTTTCAGGAACCTTTAGCAATAACAAGAATCATAATCATTAAAGGTAGAAAATAATAACTAACACTTAAATCAACCTAAATCCACTAAATAGGAATCAAGTTTCAAGAACCTTTAGCAATAACAGGAATCATAATCATCAAAAGTAGAAAACAATAATCAATACTTAAATCAACCTAAATCCACTAAACAGGAATCAAGTTTAAGAAACTTTCAGCAATAACAGGAATTGCAACCATGCTAGAAAATACATGAGCAATAATAGGTTACTTACCCCCATGCCGCCATCAGGCCAAATGTGCAACCATGTGATGGAAAGTGCTGGAGGGACATCAGCTACTGCCTCGCTTCTATGGCTGGACTCTGAAACCACAGCATCCATCGCTGGAGGCGGGTCGCCGTGGATATGGGCTGCTGAGCAGACGGAGGTGGCGTCGCCGCCGTGGACGAAAGCACGTAGTTGGGGTTAGGGACCATGATGAATGGCTGGTCCACTAACCCCGCAACATGTCTCATGACCGGGGTGATCGGAGTAGAAAAAGAGGATCCAGAAGTCCCGGGGGTACCGGAAGAAACCCTCCCTCTCCCCCGACCACGGTTATGGCCACGACCAGCAGCCTGATCCGCAACACCTCTACATGTCGTCATCTCTGAAAATATCAAATTATCAAACAACTTCAGCAATAATTTCTCCATGGATCTTGGTTCGCGCTTTATAGCATTTCCACTATAAAAAAAAAACCAATCCCGCAAAGGATTGTTCATGGAACTACTATCGAGATTCTTCGGACCATATTTCCTTTATCAGTTGTTCTCATTTTTTTTGTAAATTTAAATTTTCAATATTTTTTTGATACACTAATTTTAATTATATTTTTTATTATACAATTTTTTATAATAAATTTTTTAATTAATAATTTTAACTTGTGTCATTAGAGCACATGTTCGATAAATCCAAAATTTTATTATTACCTCTTGTATTTATTTGTATCTGTTTTAATTTAATATTGTTCAAGCTATGGTTACAATAAGTGCTTATATCAATTAATAGTATAATATATGAAAAGACCGCCTAGCCAAGTTACAGATAATTAAAATAAATTATTATAATCGACAGTATAAATCTATCTTATTAATTTAGTGATAAGTTAATTTTATGGGGAATCGGACATTCTTATAATGGATGAGAATAATGAATTTATATTAGTTAACAAGTGTCTTATCAAGTATTCTTAAAATATTTATTAAGGTGTTAAATATTAAAAAGTTTGTATTAAGATATATTATTATACTCTTAACTTACATTCTTTACTAAATCAATATCAATATCTCATATAATTCTTTTAATAAAATATTGTAGAAAAAAATTATATAATTAAAACTAAAATTTTTAAAATATTTTATAAAAACACTTATATTTAAATAACTTGTGAAAAGATAAAATTAAAATTAGTGTATTCAACTATATTAAAAAATTTTGAATTTATAAAAAAAAGAGAATAAATTGATGATGGACTAATTTGGTACACGACATTCAATTTCAAGAACTAAATAAGTTATTTTACGCAAAGTAAGGGACCAATTTAGTACATATTTAATGATGACATAGTGGATGACACGTGGACAAATAACATTGTGATACGTGGCATAATTCGACACGTGACAAAATAGCATTGTGATACGTGGTGTAAATATCTACATTAACATGCCACATGTCACTGACTGACACATCATCATACTGTTATACCTAGTCAAACTATGAGGTGACACGTGTAATCAAAGATCCACGTCATTAAACTACGTCAAGGTATCGTTAACAGAAAATAGGTTAGGGATTAATATGGTGCAATTTTTTCATTCTCAATAACATCATTGATGTAATTAAAATCTCAAAAACGATTTTAGTGTACGACGCCAATCTCAAGATCCACTGAATTTAGTGTATATGAAGGTAATAGTTCTATCATTGCCACTCTCTTCCATCATTACCATTCTCCATCAATAGCAGTCATACCATCAATGTCGCTAATTTTTCTTTATTCCATCATTGAAAATTGCCACCCTTTTTGGCCATCACAGCCAGTTACCTCAATCAACACCATTTTATATCACCACTGAACACAATTGAATTTTTATCTCTCCATCACAACATATCACTTGCAACTCCTATTCCACATCCAGTTACTCTAATCTACCATGTTTTTATCTAAAGTGACCATTGTACTCACAACCAGAGACGGAGCTTAGTTAAGGCAACGGGCCATAGTCTCCCAAATTTTTTATAAAAAAAAATTAATAATAATTTTTTAAAAAATAAAAAATAGTTCAATTAACTCAAATATTTTATTATGACTTAAAGCAATCAGATTTACTAACAGCTTTTCTATTTGCATTTCGTAGTTCTCTATTTAACAAGCAATTTTTTTTATTGATAGATTGATTCGTTTGATATTAACTCTTTCGATTTCTACAACTACTATAGAACGATCATTTTTAGCAATAAAAATAATAAAAAAAGAAATTGAAGAAAAAATTACTGAAAAATTTAGTTCTAATTCAATTATTGAATATTTTAAATTACTAAAAATTTGAAAAGTATCATTATAAATTATTTTATATTTTTTATCTGTAAAATTATTTATTTATTATCTTATTAATAACAAACTTAAAAAATAATTATATTTATAAATTTTATTTTAATATAAATATTATTATTAAATTTTAATGTTAAATTTTTTGTCCCTCCAAAATTTTGTTTCAAACTCCGGCACTGCTCACAATGACTCTAGATCCATGTCCAGCTACTCGAATATACCATTATCTTGTCCGCCAAAGCAATTAAAATAGATATAATCAAAACACACCCTAAGGAAATTGAATGTTTGAAAATAAAGATTTTGAATTCTTTCTTTTTTAAATGTGAGTTTGAGTGAGCCTAGGTACGAGTGAGTGTATTAAAAGAGATGATGAGTGAGAAGATTGCACAGGAGAGAGGACAAACATGTAAGACAGGTGTTTTTGTTGGCTTTTTTTAGTTTGAAAAATGTATTCCCTAATCAAATTGTTACTTAAATAGTATATACAAAATATTATTGTAACATATGGATTGCAAGCCTCTCTTCTATCAATTATTTGAAAATAGGACCTAATTAAAAAAAACTAGTTGAAATAGAAAGCACAAGAAAAGTGAAAGAAAAAATGGATAAGGCGTGAAAATAAATTAAGTAAAAATAGGAACACAAAATAATATAATAACAAATCGGTAGACATTTTTTAATACCTAGTCATTAACTTCTTTTGTTTTCAAAATACAATATAGGAGAAAATATACATTTTATTACCTATGTTTAGGATTTTAATTTGACAATCTTAGTAATCTATCTCAAAATTTGGTTTTGTGATGTGCATGTACATGCTCAAAGTTTGCCTTTTATTATTGTTCATTCATGCAGCTATCAGAAGAAACCTTCTCAAGTGGAAAAATTGGTGGTTGTAGAATATACACAACCATTAATTTAGGCAGTACTATAGTGGGCAGGACTAGATATGTAAACCAAAATGAACACTTTAATTTTCAGTGGCATCAATCTTTAAGAATTTACACTGCTCATATTGCAAGTGAAGTTGTTTTCCATATCAAAGAAGACGACACAATAATTGGTGCAAAAGTGATTGGAAGAGCATATTTTCCTGTGGAAGAGTTGGTAAATGGAGAAAATAAGGATATATGGCTCGAAATCTTGAATAAAAAACATAAACCTCTTAAAGCAAGGCCTAGAATCCATGTGAAATTACAGTTTTTTAATGTCACGAAGGACATTAACTGGTCTCAAGGGATCAAAAGTCTCGATTTTGCAGGGCTCACTCATTCATACTTTCCTCAGAGAAGTGGTTGTAGGGTCACACTTTACCAAGATACTCACATACCAACCACATTTTTTCCTGAAATCTTGCTAACTAAGGGTAGGTACTATGAACTGCATCAATGTTGGGAAGACATCTTTAATGCCATTTCGAAGGCGAAACAGTTGATTTACATAGCAGGATGGTCTCTTTGCACCAAAATCACCTTGGTTAGGGAATCAACTTGCAAGAAACAAGAAAGTAGTGATTTGAATTTGACACTTGGTGAGCTTCTTAAAAAGAAGGCCAGTGAAGGTGTTAAGGTCCTTATGCTCATTTGGGATGACAGAACTTCAATTAAGTGGCTAAGGAATGATGGAGTTATGACAACTCATGATGAAGACACAGAGAGTTATTTTGATGGAACTGGAGTGCACTGTGTTCTATGTCCTCGAAATCCTGACAAAGGGGAAAGCCTTATCCAAGGCACAGAAGTTGCTACCATGTTTACACATCATCAAAAGATCATAATCGTCGATAGTGATATGCCAAATAAAAAATCGGATAGTAGGAGAAGAATTTTGAGTTTCATTGGTGGTATTGATCTATGTGATGGGAGATATGACACACCTTTCCATTCCATTTTTGGTACCATAGGAACAGTGCATCATAATGATTTTCGCCAGCCAAACTTCGAAGGAGCCTCAATCGATAAAGGCGGACCGAGAGAGCCTTGGCATGACATACATTGTCGCCTAGAAGGACCAATTGCAAGGGATGTTTTAAAGAATTTTGAGCAAAGGTGGAGAAAACAAGGTAAGAAGGATGTTTGTCTTGTTGAAATCGACTCACTTGTTGACACTTTTGTTCCCTCATCACTAGATAAGTTCCCTGAAGATGATGAAGAAATATGGAATGTTCAGTTATTTCGATCAATTGATGGAGGAGCAGCTTTGGGCCTCCCAAATTCTGCAGAAGAAGTAGCAAGGTTGGGTCTTATGAATGAAAAAGAACATATCTTTGACTGCAGCATCCAAAATGCTTATATTACTGCTATCAGGAGAGCTAAGAGTTTTATCTATATAGAAAATCAGTATTTTATGGGAAGCTCTTTTGGCTGGAATTCTGGCAACCTCCAAGTTCAGGAGGTGGGAGCTTTGCATCTTATTCCGAAGGAATTGTCTCTCAAGATTGTCAGCAAGATTGAAGCAGGAGAAAGGTTTAGTGTATATGTAGTGATTCCAATGTGGCCAGAGGGTATTCCTGAGAGTAACTCTGTTCAAAGCATGTTGAGTTGGCAGAAGGAGACAATGGATATGATGTACATTGATATAATCCAAGCTCTACGTGCCAAAGGGATTACTGCTGACCCAAAAGACTATTTGAGTTTCTTTTGCCTTGCAAATCGTGAAAAGAAGAATAATGGAGAATATAAACCTTCTAAACACCCACAATATGACTCAGATTATAACAGAGCTCAACAAGCAAGGAGATTCATGATCTATGTACATGCTAAAATGATGATAGGTAACTTATTTATTATATTTGTTTGTACAATTTATTATATTGGTTATTTTTGTGACTAAATTTATTTTAAATTTCTTAAATGTAGTGTTTTATAACTCACAATATAATTTAAAATTTAAAGTTCAAAAGTTATAGTTCTCACGAGTTTTAATAGGAAATTAAATTAATTTTTTTCCTAAATTCTAGTTGTACCTATTATCGTTAGACTCATTTTTTGGCTGTTCAATAAATTAATGATAAGGTATCTTTAAGAGTGGATTGGCTTGTATGTTAGTCAAAGTTTTTCATATACTATATTTATATAATATTATTAAACAACTAAGTATATTTGAGAATTAGGATACTCTACTGTATAGATTAAAGTTGTATAAAAAAAATATAAATTCTTTTTATAGTTATTTTTTGTTATTTTATTGTTGTTTAAAATGTGAGTCTTAATTTTTTCAATTTTTTTTTCATCCCATACAAAAAAAAATCTGTAATAAGCTTATATTTTTACCATATAATTCACCTTGAGAATTTAGGTTGCTGACAAGTTCCACTTTCAAATCTAATTTTCAATGTCATAAATGACATTTGCGGATATGATACTTTTATTTTAGTTTTTTTTTTTTTTAACTAGAAGACATTTAAAATATTTGAGTTAAAATAAGAATTTGAAAATACAATGACAAATTTAATAATACAAACTAAAGAACAAATCAATCCAATGCCTTTCCAGAGTCAATTATGATTATTATTGTTTCACGCAGTTGATGATGAATACATAATTATTGGATCTGCCAATATCAATCAACGATCCATGGATGGAGCTAGAGATACAGAGATTGCGATGGGAGCTTACCAACCATATCACATAGAAAGAAATGAGCCAAACAGGGGTCAGATACATGGCTTTAGAATGGCCTTGTGGTACGAGCACTTGGGTTTTCTAGATGGCTCTTTTCTTGTTCCACAGAGTTTGGAGTGTATCAGACTTATAAACAATATTTCAAGAAGGTATTGGGACCTTTACTGTAGCGAAACCCTTGATGAAGACTTGCCTGGACATTTGCTTAGTTATCCCATTAAAGTAACAGAAAGTGGTAATGTCACAACGCATCTTGGTGTAGAGCACTTTCCGGACACAAAGGCACGAATTCTTGGGTCCAAATCGGAACTTCCTTTTGTCTTGACTACTTAAATTGAGTTATTCATGCTGAGTTTTTCATTTTGTCATCAGTTTATGCCTTGATCATGACATTTTAATACAGAGAAATTCATATGTTGTAGATTATTCGAAAATTGTTGTAGCTCATAAGTTCGTTGGATTTAAAGTTGGTGTTTGCTTCCCTACAATCATAAATTCATAGGTACTAATACGAAAAAAACGTGGACAAATTATAGACACGTGAATTATATTTTTTACGTCAATAAATAATTTTTTTTATTAAATATATATCATATCAATATTTTTACTAAACTACCTTTATACTTTAATAAAAAACAAAAAATATTTTTTATTTAATTTTATAACAAAGACTTAAATATCCTTTTTCTCACATTGAACAATTACTCTAATCCTTTTAATTTAGTCAAAACTAAATCAACTTTAGTTTTACATTTTTAAATCTAAAACAATTTAAAAATTAAAAGTTTGAAACAAAAATATATATATGAAAAATAAAAAAAATAAAAAACGGTATTGATCTTGTTTAGGGTTCTGGACAAAGAAGAATAACAAAAAGGAGGTGTTTCTGTTAGTCCGTCTCCTCTCCGCTCTTCTTTCTCCAAAGCTCTTTTTGTCTCGTCTCTATTCTGGTCTTCTCTCTCAAGCTCTGTTCGTCTCGTCTTTGGCCAAAAAGAAAACAAAGCTCTGTTCGAATCGCCTCCCCTCCATGACCCCTGTCAATTTTATGTTCTTCCACGACCTCCCCGTGTATGCCCTCAGCAATCCGTGGGAGGAGTTTTTGCTGGTTGCCGGAGCCACCACTGGCAAGAACCTCGGCCTCTTCTACTTCAACAAAGACGACGCACAAGTCCTGTTGTGCCAGGTTTCCATGGTCAACCCTCGCCTACGTGACGGCTCCAAAATTATTCATGTTGCACTCAACAAGATTCTCTAAGTTGCTCCTCTCTTTTCTCTCTCTCTCAGTAATTTGATTCACCTTATGGTGTTTTACTGATTCACTTTATTGAATTGCTTGATAATAATTTTTATTGCTTCTTTGAATTAACGTGACGTTTGACAATGTCCAAGTATGATTATGATTATATGAACACTTATCTACTTAGATTTATGGATATCAGAGATAATTGAATCTATTATTGATTATTGTTTCTGGTCATAATATTTGAAATTGTGAAACCAAAGTTTAGTTTGATAACAATATTATGGTAATAATAAGCTAAGGACAAATTTAAAAAATGCAAATTTATTTACTTTATATTTTTACAAACAATGCAAGCAGCAAAATAAACGAAAGAGAAAATAAAATGAACGTTGAAGACACTTGTGCGAGCTATCATGGCAAATATTTATTTGAAAAAATATGAGTCAAACATAATGTGAAAAAGCTTAGAAGATAATAATTTTTACTTGTTAATGATCAAATATTTACTTTCTGAAAAAGCTTTATCTGATGATCATATTACTGTCGGAACAATCCAATAAATTATGTGTTAAATAATTTGTTATTGTTATTATATTAAAATGTTAATATAAAAAGATCTTTGATTAAATTTAGAAATTTATTATTGTGATAGTAATTTATAATATTGAGAGATAAATTTTTTATAATTTAATCTAAATTGTTCTTGATTATAGGATTATTAAAAAAGATATTAATAATCCAAAAAGATTAATATATATATATAATAATTTTTATTAGATAAAGATTAATAGATCTCAATTATTAAATTATATATATAGATGGTGCATATAGAGATATGACCATTGAAAACTGGAAACTAGAATTTAATGTAATATTGAAAGAAGCGAGACAGAGAGATACCGAACTTGAAAAACTTCTATAATACGAAAATTGAAAATTGGAAATTAGAATTTAATGTAATGTTGGGTTGAGATTGACTTATAGTCTAAACTCTGTTTCGTTCTCACTCTGAAAAAGTGAAAATACAAAACCATTCGTTTTGGAATAACAGCTTGATTATCTTTCTAAACAGCTTGCAGCACTTGCAAATATGATTTATATGGTTCCATATTGAAGCTAAGCTGGTGGAAAGAAATATCATGGATGGACTTATCATTGTTGAGCCATTATTTTGTTATTGAAATATTGTGAATGGATTTCATCACTTAAATCAAAACGCTGTTGGACATCACTTATTTTTGGATCATATTAAGTGATGCTATGCATATCACTTTTTTTTTTAAAAAATTTTGCCATATGTATTTATATTTATGAATATAAAAACTATATTTTGTATATTCCAATATTTTTTATAAATATAAATTCTAATTTATAATGATATTTTATTGTATTTATACGATTAATATTAGGACTGTATAATTAATTTTGTTTTAAAGAAAATTTTAACTACTAAACATAATTTTTAAGTATCTCAACAAAAAATATAGATATATGTAATTTTTTAAATTAATAAAATTTATAATTTTAAATTTTAAATCCAAACAACAAAATTAGATTAACTGAAAAAATAAATTTCAAGTGAACTATAAAATAAATAAACTAATTTAACATCATTTATTATGTAAGAAGACATATAATTGTTTATTAAAATAAGCCTAATTTTTTTAATTTTTTATAATACACTCCAACTATGTTAATTGATATTTTTTAACGTTTTTTAATATACTATAAAAAGATAAGTATGAATTCATGATGATTGAAAAATGAAGTAATTAATACACTTGGCGTAAACATAAGTGCAAAAAAATAGTTAAATATGGTTGATTATTATTATTATTATTATTATTTCCCTTCCTATTGCTTATATAGTTATATGTTAGTTTAATATAGCTTTCCTTTCGGACACCGTATTAGTATCAAGGTTCTAAAAACCGAATCGGTCATCGAACCGTTTTAGTTATTGGTTTATTGGTTTATAGGTTCAATCGATTTAACCATAATTAAACTGAAAAAACTGTTTTATAATAAAATAATAAATAAAATATAAATAAACACATTAAATCATAATTATAGTCTAATATAAACCTTAAAATATTATCCAAATTAAAGTACTACATAAACCAGAATGTTATGATCTTATTCAAATACAAACTCAAAAAGTCAAATAACAAAATAAGATAACCAAACATAAAATGCCAACATCCAAACTTATCATCAATCATCAAAATCCACTATAAATCATAATGTTATTGATACTAATGCTGCATGCCATTAATTCTGGATGGAGTCATAAATTAAGGAATGGAATAATATATATTATCCGCCTTTCAGTTTGCTTATTGATTTCATAATATATATCTGTTCACCAGTTTTGTAATTTATCATCCACAAAAGGGAAATTACAATCCAGTAAATCCACAAAGACCTCAAACTTGTCAAGTTTCAAAAATTTAACAGCAGCAATTCAATCTCCAGTAGCACATCACTAGGCAAAGAAATCACAAAATCCTACATAACTGAAATAAAAAATCATAAAGACAATCACCATTTAAGCATAATTAAATCACAAAACAGTAAAATAAACACAAACACACACAAAACAGCAGCAATTTCAGTTTCCAGCAGCACATCATTATGCAAAGAAATCACAAAACACAAAACATCAGCACAACAACAGCAGAGCAGAACATATGCTGAATTAAATAACTTAACAATCTAAGAACAATTAAGCCCAAAGCATAGTTTTAATTGACTTAATTAAACACAAAAATGCTCAGCAATGAACAACAGAGAGCCAAAAAAGCATAGCACAGCAGCGAAGAAGACACAAACCAGGGTACAACACAGCATAGCAGTAGTGAGCAGAGCCATTCAATAATCAATATAATTTGATAATTTATGAACTAAAAAACAAACACGAACAGCAGGCACTAGTACTGAGCTATGTGATACAAGTATTCCTTTAGGCAATGAGTACAATCAAGAAACTTTAACAAAATTTAACAGCAGAAAAAATAAAAGCATGTACAAACTAGTATCAATTTATCATCAATCAGTAGGAGGATTGGCGTTGGGGGAATAGAAGGGCCTTCCAGCACCACGAAATAGGAGGATTGAAGAACGATCACGATGAACCAGGCGACAACAGTGCGACAAACGGGGGCGCGATGGAGGCTAGGGTTGTATTTTGGGGAGAAATAATGAGAGTATGTATGAGACTGAGGAATCAGGAATGGGGCTCGAGACAGGGGCAAGGGCTTCAGGTCACTAAGGACGACACTGCGCGACAGCAAGGAGTGGTGGCGGTGGCTGCGATTTCTACGGCTGACTTCGACGGAAAGGGATGCGCGAATCTCCAAGCTGGCTCCACAAACTTGTGACGGTGAGTAACTTCGATTGAGGTGTTGCGACGGCGGCGGTGGCTCGAGGTAGAGACTGCATGGGTGGCCACTGAGTGCGAGAGGCGACAGTGGAGGACTGCAGGGTGGAGGCTCGAGAATGGTGTCTGAGTGAACTGAAGAGCGAGGACCGAAGACTGAAGGCTAGGGTTGGTTTCTAGATCAAAACGCAGCGTTTTTGACAAAATTTAAAAAATCGGCCGGGTCACGGTTCGGTTCGACCGACCGATTTTCGACTAGTTCGGCAGTTCAATTTCGGTTCTTAAATTTAATAATTTTACCTTCTATCTGAACCGTATTTGTTAACGATTCTCGGTTTGACCGGCCGATTCAAATCGATTTTCAGAACATTGATTAGTATTAGTATTATATTTAGATATTTAGTTAATGTTGGAAATTGGAATGTTTTATTGGTTTGTTGGGAAATAGGATCACATATATTATATACTTCGGCTCTTGTTTGATTTATTTTAGTAAACTAATACGCAGTTAGAGACGGAACTTTGTGAAGGCAATGGGAGTTATGGCCTTCCGAAAAATTTTGTAAAAAAATTAGTAATTTTTATTTAAAAAAATAAAGTTAGTTCATTTGATTAAATTGATATTTTTTATCTTATTTATTTGTATTTAATATTCATTTTTACTATTCACTTATTTTTACTATTCACTTATTTGTATTTAATATTCATTTGTGTGTTGAAATTTTTTACTATTCACTTATTTTTGTATGTTAAAATTGAAATAAAAAGACTCTCTCTTATTTTCTTATACATTTTCATTTCATGTATTATTTTAATTTTAGACCAATAGTAACATAGTTAATAGAAATATCCATTGTTAATAAAAAATATTATTTTATTTTTAAATTAACATTGTTACTTAAATGTCAAGTATTAGTATTGTTTACATTAATGAATTTGAATATTTTATTTGCTGAAAAGTTAAAATTTTATTTTGTTGCAATATATTATATTTAATCACAATAAAAATAAATAATATTAAAATTTTTGAGAGATAGATATGATCAAAAATAAAATTAGTTGTTTAAAATGTCAAAATTAACTTATAAATTATAAATAACTTTATATAATTTAAAAAAACACCTGCTTTTTAGAAAGAGAAAAAATAGTTTTTAGATTAAAAAAATGTTTTTTATATGTGATATGGTCGTTACACCTATAGAACTCGGCATCATACGTCACACCTCAGCCATAAATACACATTACAAATACGGTCTTCATGAGCAATAACTCGGCAAAACCGACGTTATGGATCAAAACCGCCGAATAAAGGACGACATAATGACCAGATACTGATGAGCGGATAATTTATACGCTTTTTGGCATTGTTTTTAGTATGTTTTTAGTAGAATCTAGTTACTTTTAGGGATGTTTTCATTAGTTTTTATGTTAAATTCACATTTCTAGACTTTACTATGAGTTTGTGTGTTTTTCTGTGATTTCAGGTATTTTCTGGCTGAAATTGAGGGACTTGAGCAAAAATCATATTCAGAGGTTGAAGAAGGACTGCTGATGCTGTTGGATTCTGACCTCCCTACACTCAAAGTGGATTTTCTGGAGCTACAGAACTCAAAATGGCGCGCTTCCAATTGCGTTGGAAGGTAGACATCCAGGGCTTTCCAGCAATATATAATAGTCCATACTTTAGCCAAGTTTGGACAATATAAAAGGGCGTTGAACTCCAGTTCTACGCTGCTGTCTGGAATTATACGCCAGAAACACGTCACAAGCCAGAGTTGAACGCCAGAAATACGTTACAAACTGGCGTTCAACTCCAAGATTGACCTCTACACGTGTAACATTCAAGCTCAGCCCAAGCACACACCAAGTGGGCCCCGAAAGTGGATTTATGCATCAATTACTTACTTCTGTAAACCCTAGTAACTAGTTTATTATAAATAGGACTTTTTACTATTGTATTAGACATCTTTGATCAGTTTTATGCTATCTTAGACTTTCATGGGGGCTGGCCATTCGGCCATGCCTGAACCATTATCACTTATGTATTTTCATACGGTAGAGTTTCTGCACTCCATAGATTAAGGTGTGGAGCTCTGCTGTTCCTCAAAGATTAATGCAAAGTACTACTGTTTTTCTATTCAATTCAACTTATTCCGCTTCTAAGATATTCATTCGCACTTCAACCTGAATGTGATGAACGTGACAATCATCATCATTCCCTATGAACGCGTGCTTGACAACCACTTCCGTTCTACTTTAGATTGAATGAGTATCTCTTGGATCTCTTAATCAGAATCTTCGTGGTATAAACTAGATTGATGGCGGCATTCATGAGAGTCCAGAAAGTCTAAACCTTGTCTGTGGTATTCTGAGTAAGACTCTGGGATTGAATGACTGTGACGAACTTCAAACTCGCGAGTGCTGGGCGTAGTGACAGACGCAAAAGGAGGATGAATCCTATTCCAGTATGATCGAGAACCTCAGATAATTAGTCGTGCTGTGACAGAGCATTTGGACCATTTTCACAAGAGGATAGAATGCAGCCATTGACAAGGGTGATGCCTCCAGACGATTAGCCATGCAGTGACAGCGCATCGGACCATTTTCCAGAGAGGATTAAAAGTAGCCATTGACAACGGTGATGTCCTTACATAAAGCCAGCCGTAGAAAGGAGTAAGACTGATTGGATGAAGACAGCGGGAAAGCAGAGATTCAGAGGAACGAAAGCATGTCTATACGCTTATCTGAAATTCTCACCAATGAATTACATAAGTGTTTCTATCCTTATTTTATGTTTATTTATTATTTATGTTTGAAAACTCCATAACTATTTTATATCCGCCTGACTGAGATTTACAAGGTGACCATAGCTTGCTTCATACCAACAATCTCCGTGGGATCGACCCTTACTCATGTAAGGTTTATTACTTGGACGACCCAGTGCACTTGCTGGTTAGTTGTATCGAAGTTGTGAATGAAAAACAATTTATTAAGACGTGCGTACAGAGTTTCTGGCGCCGTTGCCTGAGATCACAATTTCGTGCACCAAGTTTTTGGCACCGTTGCCGGGGATTGTTCGAGTTTGAACAACTGACGGTTCATCTTGTTGCTCAGATTAGGTAATTTTCTTTTTGTTTTATTTTCAAAAATTTTTCAAAAACTTTTCAAAAATTTCTCATCTGTTTTCGAAAAAAAATAAATAAATAAATCTTTTCAAAAATATATTTTTCTTCAGAATTTTTAAGAATGAATTCTAGAGTTTCATGAAGCATGTTGAAGCCTGGCTGGCTGTAAAGCCATGTCTAATTCCTTTGGATAGGGGCCTCCAACCATCATCATAGAGGCAAGTTAATTGGAATGTCAGCCGTGGCATGTCTGAGTTACATACTAAAGCTTGGCTGGCTATTAAGCCATGCCTAACCCTCGGATTGGAGCTTTAGACTAAGAATACAAGATTCCTGGAATTCATATTAAAAAATTTTGAAATCCTTATTTTCTTTTTCCTATATGTTTTTTCGAAAAAAATATACAAAAATCCAAAAAAAATAAAAAAATCATAAAAATAAAAAATATTTCATGTTTCTTGTTTGAGTCTTGAGTCAAGTTGAAAGTTTGGTGTCAATTGCATATTCATCTTGTATTTTTCAAAAAATTCATGCATTCATAGTGTTCTTCATGATCTTCAAGTTGTTCTTGGTAAGTCTTCTTGTTTGATCTTGATGTTTTTATGTTTTGTGTCTTTTCTTGTTTTTCATATGCATTCTTGCATTCATAGTGTCTATACATGAAAAATTTTTAAGTTTGGTGTCTTGCATGTTTTCTTTGCATTAAAAATTTTTCAAAAATAAGTTCTTGATGTTCATCTTGACATTCAAAGTGTTCTTGGTGTTCATCTTGACATTCATAGCATTCTTGCATGCATTCATTGTTTTTATCCAAAATTTTCATGCATTGAGTCTTTTTCATGTTTCTCCCTCTCATCATTAAAAATTCAAAAATCAAAAAAAAAATATCTTTCCCTTTTTCACTCATAAATTTCGAAAATTTGAGTTGACTTTTTCAAAACTTTTTAAAATCTAGTTGTTTTTATGAGTCAAATCAAATTTTCAATTTAAAAATCTTATCTTTTTCAAAATCTTTTTCAAAAATCAAATCTTTTTTATTTTTCTTATTTATTTTCAAAAATTTTAAAAATATTTTTCAAAAATCTTTTTCTTATCTTTATCTCCTAATTTTTTAAAATAACATCATCAATTAATGTTTTGATTCAAAAATTTCAAGTTTGTTACTTGCTTGTTAAGAAAGATTCAAACTTTGAGTTCTAGAATCATATCTTGTGATTTCTTGTGAATCAAGTCATTAATTGTGATTTTAAAAATCAAATCTTTTTCAAAACTAATTTCAATCATATCTTTTCAAAAATATCTCTTTATCTTATCTTTTTCAAAATTTGATTTTAAAATATCCTTTCTAACTTCTTATCTTCTTATCTTTTCAAAATTGATTTTCAAATTTGTTTCAACTAACTAACTAACTTTTTGTTTGTTTCTTATCTTTTTCAAAACTACCTAACTAACTCTCTCTCTCTAATTTTCGAAAATATCTTCCCTCTTTTTCAAAATTTCTTTTTAATTAACTAATTATTTTAATTTTTGATTTTAATTTTCGAAAAATTACTAACCTTGTTCAAAAACTATTTTCGAAAATCACTAACTCTTTTTCAAAAATTATTTTCGAAAATTCTCTCTCTCTCTCTCTCTCTCTCTCTCTCTCTTATCTCCTTCTATTTATTTATTCATCTACTAACACTTTATCTCACCCTAATTCGAACCCCCTCTTCCATCTGTGTTCGAATTTTTTCTTCTTCTTTTCTTCTACTCACACAGGGACCTCTATACTGTGGTAAAAAGGACCCCTATTATTATTATTTTTCTGTCCCTCTTTTTCATATGAGCAGGAGCAAGGACAAGAACATTCTTGTAGAAGCAGATCCAGAACCTGAAAGGACTCTGAAGAGGAAACTAAGAGAAGCTAAATTACAACAATCCAGCAAGCACCTTTCAGAAAGTTTCGAACAAGAAGAGGAGATGGCAGCCGAAAATAATAATAATGCAAGGAGGATGCTTGGTGACTTTACTGCACTTAATTCCAATTTACATGGAAGAAGCATCTCCATTCCTGCCATTGGAGCAAACAATTTTAAGCTGAAACCTCAATTAGTTTCTCTGATGTAGCAGAACTGCAAGTTTCATGGACTTCCATCTGAAGATCCTTTTCAGTTCTTAACTGAATTCTTGCAGATCTGTGATACTGTTAAGACTAATGGAGTAGATCCTGAAGTCTACAGGCTCATGCTTTTCCCTTTTGCTGTGAGAGACAGAGCTAGAATATGGTTGGACTCTCAACCTAAGGATAGCCTGAACTCTTGGGATAAGCTGGTCAAGGCTTTCTTAGCCAAGTTCTTTCCTCCTCAAAAGCTGAGTAAGCTTAGAGTGGATGTTCAGACCTTCAGACAGAAAGAAGGTGAATCCCTCTATGAAGCTTAGGAGAGATACAAAGAACTGACCAAAAAGTGTCCTTCTGACATGCTTTCAGAATGGACCATCCTGGACATATTCTATGATGGTCTGTCTGAATTAGCTAAAATGTCATTGGATACCTCTGCAGGTGGATCCATTCACTTAAAGAAAACGCCTGCAGAAGCTCAAGAACTCATTGACATGGTTGCTAATAACCAGTTCATGTACACTTCTGAGAGGAATCCTGTGAGTAATGGGACGCCTATGAAGAAGGGAGTTCTTGAAATTGATACTCTGAATGCCATATTGGCTCAGAATAAAATATTGACTCAGCAAGTCAATATGATTTCTCAGAGTCTGAATGGAATGCAAGCTGCATCCAACAGTACTCAAGAGGCATCTTCTGAAGAAGAAGCTTATGATCCTGAAAACCCTGCAATAGCAGAGGTGAATTACATGGGTGAACCTTATGGAAACACCTATAACCCCTCATGGAGAAATCACCCAAATCTCTCATGGAAGGATCAACAAAAGCCTCAACAAGGCATTAATAATGGTGGAAGAAATAGGTTTAACAATAGTAAACCTTTTCCATCATCCACTCAGTAACAGACAGAGAACTCTGAACAAAATACCTCTAATTTAGCAAACTTAGTCTCTGATCTATCTAAGGCCATTGTAAGTTTCATGAATGAAACAAGGTCCTCCATTAGAAATTTGGAGGCACAAGTGGGCCAGCTGAGTAAAAGGATCACTGAAATCTCTCCTAGTACTCTCCCAAGCAATACAGAAGAAAATCCAAAAGGAGAGTGCAAGGCCATTGACATAGTCAACACGGCCGAACCTGGAGAGGAAGGGGAGGACGTAAATCCCAGTGAGGAAGACCTCCTGGGACGTCCAGTGATCAATAAGGAGTTTCTCTTTGAGGAACCAAAGGAATCTGAGACTCATCTAGAGACCATAGAGATTCCATTAAACCTCCTTATGCCCTTCATGAGCTCTGATGAGTATTCCTCTTCTGAAGAAAATGAGGATGTTACTGAAGAGCAAGTTGCCAAGTACCTTGGTGCAATCATGAAGCTGAATGCCAAATTATTTGGTATTGAGACTTGGGAGGAGGGAACCTCCCTTGTTCACCAATGAACTAAGTGATCTGGATCAACTGACATTGCCTCAGAAGAAATAAGATCCTGGAAAGTTCGTAATACCTTGTACCATAGGCAACATGATCTTTGAAAAGGCTCTGTGTGACCTTGGTTCAGGGATAAACCTCATGCCCCTCTCTGTAATAGAGAAACTGGGAATCTTTGGGGTGCAAGCTACTAAAATCTCATTAGAGATGGCAGACAATTCAAGAAAACAGGCTTATGGACAAGTAGATGACGTGTTAGTAAAGGTTAAAGGCCTTTACATCCCTGCTGATTTCATAATCCTTGATACTGGGAAGGATGAGGATGAATCCATCATCCTTGGAAGACCTTTTCTAGCCACAACAAGAGCTGTGATTGATGTTGACAGAGGTAAATTAGTCCTTCAATTGAATGAGGACTCCCTTGTGTTTACAACTCAAGGTTACCCTTCTGTAAACATGGAAAAGAGGCACAGTAAGCTTCTCTCAAAACAGAGTCAACCAGAGCCCCCACAGTCAAACTCTAAGTTTGGTGTTGGGAGGCCACAACCAAACTCTAAGTTTGGTGTTGAACTCCCATATCCAAACTCTAAGTTTGGTGTTGGGAAGTCTCAACAATGCTCTGAACATCTGTGAGGCTCCATGAGAGCCCACTGTCAAGCTATTGACATTAAAGAAGCGCTTGTTGGGAGGCAACCCAATTTTTATTTATCTAATTTTATTTTTCTTGTTCTTTCATGTTTTATTAGGTTCATGATCATGTGGAGTCACAAAATAAATATAAAAATTGAAAACGGAATCAAAAACAACAGAAGAAAAATCACACCCTGGAGGAAGACCTTACTGGCGTTTAAACGCCAGTAAGAAGCATCTGGCTGGCGTTCAACGCCAGAACAGAGCATGGTTCTGGCGCTGAACGCCCAAAATGGGCAGCATCTGGGCGTTTGAACGCCAGAATTACACCCTGGAGAAGAGCTGGCACTGAACGCCCAGAACAAGCACCAATCTGGCGCTGAACGCCCAGAGTTGTGTGCAAGGGCATTTTGCATACCTAATTTGGTACAAGGTTGTAAATCCTTGAACACCTCAGGATCTGTGGACCCCACAGGATCACCACCTACCTCCACTCACTTCTTCTCACCCATCTTTCACACAATCCCATAAACACTCTTCCCCAAAACTCTTCACCAATCACCTCAACCTCCCTTTCCTATATAAAGCCCTCCATTATTCTTCATTTTCACACAACACAACCCTCTCTTCCCCTTCTTGGCCGAATACACCCCTCCCCCATCTCCTCCATATTTTCTTCTTCTTCTTCATCTATTCTTTCTTCTCTTGCTCGAGGGCGAGTAATATTCTAAGTTTGGTGTGGTAAAAGCATAAGCTTTTTGTTTTTCCATTACCATTGATGGCACCCAAGACCGGAGAATCCTCTAGAAAAGGGAAAAGGAAGACAAAAGCTTCCACCTCCGAGTCATGGGAGATGGAAAGATTCATCTCCAAAGCTCATCAAGACCACTTCTATGATGTTGTGGTCAAGAAGAAGGTGATCCCCGAGGTCCCTTTCAAGCTCAAGAAAAATGAGTATCCAGAGATCCAACATGAAATCCAAAGAAGAGGTTGGGAAGTTCTAACAAACCCCATCCAACAAGTCGGCACCCTAATGGTTCAAGAGTTCTATGCCAATGCATGGATCACTAGGAACCATGATCAAAGTAAGAACCCAAACCCAAAGAATTATATTACAATGGTTTGGGGGAAATACTTAGATTTTAGTCCGGAAAATGTGAGGTTGGCGTTTAACTTGCCTATGATGCAAGGAGATGCACGCCCCTACACTAGAAGGGTCAACTTTAATCAAAGGTTGGACCAAGTCCTCATGGACATATGTGTGGAAGGAGCTCAATGGAAGATTGACTCCAAAGGCAAGCCGGTTCAATTAAGAAGACTGGACCTCAAGCCTGTGGCTAGAGGATGGTTGGAGTTCATCCAACGCTCCATCATCCCCACTAGCAACCGATCTGAAGTTATTGTGGATCGGGCCATCATGATTCATAGCATCATGATTGGAGAGGAAGTAGAAGTTCATGAAGTCATCTCCCTTGAATTCTACAAAATAGCCAAAAAGCCCTCTCCTGGGGCAAGGCTAGCTTTTCCTCATCTTATTTGCCATCTATGTTACTCAGCTGGAGCTTTCATAGAAGGAGACATTCCCATTGAGGAAGAGAAGCCCATCACTAAGAAAAGGATGGAGCAAGCAAGAGAGCACATTCATGGATCTCAAGAGACGCATGAAGCTCATCACCATGAGATCCTGGAGATGCCTCAAATGCATTTTTCTCCACAAAACTATTGGGAGCAAATCAACACCTCCCTAGGAGAATTAAGTTCCAACATAGGACAACTAAGGGTGGAACATCAAGAGCACTCCATCATCCTTCATGAAATAAGAGAAGATCAAAAAGCAATGAGGGAGGAGCAACAAAGACAATGAAGAGACATAGAAGAGCTCAAGGACATCATTAGTTCCTCAAGAAGGAAATGCCACCATCACTAAGGTGGACTCATTCCTTGTTCTTACATTCTCTGTTTTTCGTTTTCTCTATGTTAAGTGCTTATCCATGTTTATGTCTTCATTACATGATCATTAGTATTTAGTAACTTTGTCTTAAAGTTATGAATGTCCTATGAATCTATCACCTCTCTTAAATGAAAACTGTTTTAATTCAAAAGAACAAGAAGTACATGAGTTTCGAATTTATCCTTGAACTTAGTTTAATTATATTGATGTTGTGACAATGCTTCTTGTTTTCTGAATGAATGCTTGAACAGTGCATATGTCTTTTGAAGTTGTTGTTTAAGAATGTTAAATATGTTGGCTCTTGAAAGAATGATAATAAGGAGACATGTTATTTGATAATCTGAAAAATCATAAAAATGATTCTTGAAGCAAGAAAAAGCAGCAAAGAACAAAGCTTGCAGGAAAAAAAATAGCGAAAAAATAGGAAAAAAAAAAGAGAAAAAGCAAGCAGAAAAAGCCAAAAGCTCTTAAAACCAAGAGGCAAGAGCAAAAAGCCAATAACCCTTAAAACCAAAAGGCAAGGATAAATAAAAAGGATCCCAAGGCTTTGAGCATCAGTGGATAGGAGGGCCTAAAGGAATAAAATCCTGGCCTAAGCGGCTAAACCAAGCTGTCCCTAACCATGTGCTTGTGGCGTGAAGGTGTCAAGTGAAAACTTGAGACTGAGCGGTTAAAGTCAAGGTTCAAAGCAAAAGAAGAGTGTGCTTAAGAACCCTGGACACCTCTAATTGGGGACTTTAGCAAAGCTGAGTCACAATCTGAAAAGGTTCACCCAATTATGTGTCTGTGGCATTTATGTATCCAGTGGTAATACTGGAAAACAAAGTGCTTAGGACCACGGCCAAGACTCATAAAATAGCTGCATTAAAGAATCATCATACTGAACTAGGAGAATCAATAACACTATCTGAACTCTGAGTTCCTATAGATGCCAATCATTCTGAACTTCAATGGATAAAGTGAGATGCCAAAACTATTCAAGAGGCAAAAAGCTACAAGTCCCGCTCATTTAATTGGAGCTATGTTTCATTGATAGTTTGAAATTTATAGTATATTCTCTTCTTTTTATCCTATTTGATTTTTGGTTGCTTGGGGACAAGCAACAATTTAAGTTTGGTGTTGTGATGAGCGGATAATTTATACGCTTTTTGGCATTGTTTTTAGTATGTTTTTAGTAGAATCTAGTTACTTTTAGGGATGTTTTCATTAGTTTTTATGTTAAATTCACATTTCTGGACTTTACTATGAGTTTGTGTGTTTTTCTGTGATTTCAGGTATTTTCTGGCTAAAATTGAGGGACTTGAGCAAAAATCAGATTCAGAGGTTGAAGAAGGACTGCTGATGTTGTTGGATTCTGACCTCCCTGCACTCAAAGTGGATTTTCTGGAGTTACAGAACCCAAAATCGCACGCTTCCAATTGCATTGGAAAGTAGACATCCAGGGCTTTCCAGAAATATATAATAGTCCATACTTTGGCCAAGTTTAGACGACGTAAAAGGGCGTTGAACGCCAGTTCTACGCTGCTATCTGGAGTTAAACGCCAGAAACACGTCACAAGCCAGAGTTGAACGCCAGAAATACGTTACAAACTGGCGTTCAACTCCAAGATTGACCTCTACACGTGTAACATTCAAGCTCAGCCCAAGCACACACCAAGTGGGCCCCGGAAGTGGATTTATGCATCAATTACTTACTTCTGTAAACCCTAGTAACTAGTTTATTATAAATAGGACTTTTTACTATTGTATTAGACATCTTTGATCAGTTTTATGCTATCTTAGACTTTCATGGGGGCTGGCCATTCGGCCATGCCTGAATCATTATCACTTATGTATTTTCATACGGTAGAGTTTCTGCACTCCATAGATTAAGGTGTGGAGCTCTGCTGTTCCTCAAAGATTAATGCAAAGTACTACTGTTTTTCTATTCAATTCAACTTATTCCGCTTCTAAGATATTCATTCGCACTTCAACCTGAATGTGATGAACATGACAATCATCATCATTCCCTATGAACGCGTGCCTGAAAACCACTTCCGTTCTACTTTAGATTGAATGAGTATCTCTTTGATCTCTTAATCAGAATCTTCGTGGTATAAACTAGATTGATGGCGGCATTCATGAGAGTCCGAAAAGTCTAAACCTTGTCTGTGGTATTCCGAGTAGGACTATGGGATTGAATGACTGTGACGAACTTCAAACTCGCGAGTGCTGGGCGTAGTGACAGACGCAAAAGGAGGGTGAATCCTATTCCAGTATGATCGAGAACCTCAGATGATTAGCCGTGCTGTGACAGAGCATTTGGACCATTTTCACAAGAGGATAGGATGCAGCCATTGACAAGGGTGATGCCTCCAGACGATTAGCCATGCAGTGACAGCGCATCGGACCATTTTCCAGAGAGGATTAAAAGTAGCCATTGACAACGGTGATGTCCTTACATAAAGCCAGCCGTAGAAAGGAGTAAGACTGATTGGATGAAGACAGCGGGAAAGCAGAGATCAGAGGAACGAAAGCATCTCTATACGCTTATATGAAATTCTCACCAATGAATTACATAAGTGTTTCTATCCTTATTTTATGTTTATTTATTATTTATGTTCGAAAACTCCATAACTATTTTATATCCGCCTGACTGAGATTTACAAGGTGACCATAGCTTGCTTTATACCAACAATCTCCGTGGGATCGACCCTTACTCACGTAAGGTTTATTACTTGGACGACCCAGTGCACTTGCTGGTTAGTTGTATCGAAGTTGTGAATGAAAAACGATTTATTAAGACGTGCGTACAGAGTTTCTGGCGCCGTTGCCTGAGATCACAATTTCGTGCACCAAATACGTTATCAATTCTCACCAAGACAGACGTTGAGGAGAAGCCGTTACTGATGAAGAACCGATCATATAAAAGCAAGGTAAAAGTATATTTTTCAGACACTTCCGACTTGAATCTCATACTGACTTAAGCATTGGAGTGCCTTTGCAGGTACACTCCCCCCTCTCTTCTTCTTCATTGTCCACACCTACGCAAGTTGAAAGGAAAAGCTCGGAACATACGAGTTAGCAGTGCAGCCTTCCGAAGATAAAGCTCGGCTGACGTTCCATACGAGGAGCCGACCTATTCTACAGGCAAGAACAACTGGCGCCCACCGTGGGGCCGAAGAGATAAATTTTTTCCTCTTCTGGTCTCTATTCCTCCGCCTAACCTATGGCTGACGCGCTACCTCCTACCCCATCCGAACTTTTCCGAATGGTGACCGAGCTGCAACAAGCAAATCAACGTATGGCAGAAGAAAATCAGAGAATGGCCGCTCAGATCACCGAATTGAAAATAACAACAATCGTCAACCTCAGCCAGAGGATGCCGAACATCACTCCAACCCTACTCATGTATCTGAGACCATTCAAGTCGAGGATGCCCAGCCAGGGGACGAAAATGAGGAACCAGATGAGCTCGTAGGCCCTTTCACGGCAGACGTGATGAATTTCGAATTACCACGGCGATTCACTTTACCATTGACCCTCACACCTTATGATGGGCTCGGAGACCCAAAGAAGTTCATCAAGAAATTCCGATCAATAATGATCGTCAACGGTGCATCTGATACTGTTTTGTGTCGTTGTTTTCCAAATTATTTGGATGGCCCTGCACTTGATTGGCTTTGTGCTTTGCCTGCAGGTTCAATTTCGCAATTCCAACAGCTGGCCAAGCTATTCGAGGATCATTTCGCTGGCTCCGCAATTTATCTGCATGACTCGGATTATCTGAACACAATTAAGCAAGGACCAAATGAAAGCCTGAAAGACTATATGACTCATTTCACGAAGGTCGCCATAAGCATCCCTGATTTCCACCCTGAAGTTCACCTCCATGCCATCAAAAGCGGACTTCGACCTGGGAAATTTCAAGAGACGATCGCCGTATCTAAACCAAAAACACTCGCCGAGTTTCGAGAGAAGGAAAAAGGCCAGATTGATATCGAAGAGCTAAGACAAGCTCGGAAACCCGACAAAACAAACTACAGAGACGAGGAAAAAGTGCACAACAGTAAGAAAAATTTTAAACTAACCCCTCGTTTTGATTCTTATACACAGTTCAACGCTAAACGGGAGGACATAATCAAAGAGATCCTGAACTCCAAATTAATCAAACCACCAAGAAAAGTGGGGACATATCAGGATACAAAACATGTTGACAAATCTAAGTACTGCGCCTTCCATCAAAAGCACGGCCACAAGACCGACGAATGTGTCGTCGCCAAAGACCTCTTGGAACGTTTAGCTCGGCAAGGGCACCTTGAAAAGTATATTGGGGGACACATTCAAAAACGTACTCCAACCTCGGCAGGCAACACTCCATCCGACCAACCAAACCGAGGAAAAGACAAGCCATCCTCAACCCAATATGACCAACCACGAGGTATCATCAATTGTATTTCAGGAGGAGGTGCTAGTGGAGGCTCATCCAACTCGGCCAGGAAAAGATCTTTCCGAACAATATACTCGGTAGAAGGGGTACAGAAGGACGACTAGCTAATCCCTCAATTCCCCCAAATGACGTTCACACAAGCAGATTTCAAATCCAATATTCAAAATTTGGACGACCCCGTGGTCATTACAATTCAATTGGGAGATCTACTAGTAAAAAAAGTACTCTTAGATCCAGGGAGCAGCGCTGACGTTCTGTTTTACTCTACATTCCAGAAAATGAAGCTAAGCGACAACAACCTGCAGCCAACAGGAGGAGACCTCATCGGTTTCTCAGGTGAACGAGTCCCAATACTGGGATCAGTGTGGTTGAGAACCACACTGGGTGAGTACCCTCTATCTAAAACATACGATATTCAGCACTTAGTAGTGGATTGCTTCAGCCCATACAACCTTATCCTAGGCCGACCTTTTCTAAATAAGTTCGGTGCAATAGTATCCACAGTTCACCTTTGTGTCAAGTTTTTTGTGCAGGACAAACATATCGTAACCATTCATGGGGATCACAAAGAAGCGCGGCATTGCTACAACATCGGAATGAAATTTCAAAACGGACCAAAGCAACCTCAAATCAACAACGTCCTCGGCACAGCTAGCAGCTCGAAGCTCGCCGATCTAGATCCTAGAGCAGACTTCCTAGAGCGACCTACACCAACAGGTGAGCTACGAAAAATACATTTCAACAAAGATCCTAACAAATACACCTTTGTTGGTACAGCAATAAGCAAGGGCGAACTACCTGCGATAGAAAATTTTTTACAAGAAAATGCCGACCTATTTGCTTGGACGCCCTCCGATATGCCCGGCATCGACCCTCAGATCATTAGCCATAAGCTGGCTATCAACCCTTCTGTCCGACCAATTCAACAAAAGAAGAGAAACCTCGGCGAAGAAAAGAAACGAGCATCATTGGAAGAAACTCAGAAGCTGATTAATGCCAACTTCATCAGAGAGATCATATTCACTACTTGGCTCGCCAATGTCATTATGGTAAGGAAACAAAATGGTAAGTGGTGCATGTGCGTCGATTTTACTGATTTAAACAAAGCATGCCCAAAGGATTCTTATCCTTTACCATCTATTGACTCTTTGGTGGATAACGCCTCTAGCTATGCCACCCTAAGTTTCATGGACGCTTATTCGGGCTACAATCAGATATTTATGCACCCTTCTGACTAAAATAAAACGGCATTCATCACTGAATTTGGTAACTATTGTTATAAATTTATGCCATTTGGACTAAAGAATGCAGGAGCAACCTATCAGCGCCTCATGAATAAAATCTTCGCTAAACAAATCGGTCGCAACATAGAGGTCTACGTTGATGACATGGTCGCTAAGACTAAAGTCGGCCACAGTCACATCGACGACCTAACCGAGATCTTCGGCCAGATCCGATCCTACAACATGCGCTTGAATCCTGAAAAGTGTGCTTTCGCCGTTGAAGGTGGCAAATTCCTCGGCTTCTTACTCACAAGTAGAGGTATCAAAGCAAACCCTGACAAGTGTCGAGCTGTTTTGGAGATGGCGAGCCCAAAGACATTAAAAGAAGTTCAACGCTTAACAGGCAGACTTGCTGCCCTAGCAAGATTCGTCCCATGCTTAGCCTTAAAATCTATTCCTTTTTTTCAAACCATGAAAAAGAAAGCTATTTTTCAATGGAATGACGATTGTGAGCGTGCTTTTGCTAACCTGAAAATAACTCTCTCACAACCGCCAATTCTATAAAAACCCTTGCAAGGGAAAGATTTATATTTGTATTTAGCAGTTACTGACTGGGCAATAAGCTCTGCTCTTGTTACAGAAAGGGACAAAACTCAACATCCAATTTACTTCGTCAGCAAAACGCTACAAAACGCTGAAATCAACTATCCGAGGATAGAAAAATTAGCATTAGCATTGCTAATTTCGGCAAGACGACTCCGACCTTACTTTCAAAGCCACGTCATCCATGTTCGAACCGACCACCCATTACGTCAGGTGCTACAAAAACCAGAAATTTCGGGTAGACTTGTAAAATGGTCGGTAGAACTATATGAATTTGATATCAGATACCAAGCCAGAGGACCAATCAAGTCCCAATTCCTTGCCGATTTCATAGCAGAATTAACAATGCCCACTGAAGACGACCACAAAATACAATGGACATTACATGTTGATGGTTCATCTAACATTCAAGGGTGTGGAGCAGGAATTCGACTGGAGGGGAGTGATGGATTTATCCTAGAACATTTTATACATCTATCCTTTAAAGCCAGCAACAACCAAACGGAATATGAAGCCCTCATCGCTGGCCTCCGACTTTGTTTAAATCTCCAAATCTCCAGTATTAAGGTATATTGCGATTCGCTTCTGGTAGTACAACATGTAAATGACCTATTCCAGGTAAGAGATCCGCTTCTTTCTAGATATCTTAAACTCGTCAAAGATTTAAGTTCTAAGTTCACTGAATTTGAAATAAATCACATACCACGAGAACAAAATCACAGAGCAGACATTCTTTCTAAACTCGGCAGCACACAAGCTGACTTATCTACGTTACACCAATCCACAATAACATCTCCAAGTGTTACTCTAACCGATGTTGTGAGTGTTACATAGGAAACAGATTGGCAGACACCTTTTATACATTATCTGCAAATAGGAAGCATACCAGAAAATATCAAAAATGCGAAACGGTTTCGTCGACAGGCTTCCTTTTTCACTTTAATAAATGGCTCCCTATATCGCCGAGGATATTCCAGACCACTCCTGAAATGCCTCAACAAAAGTGAGGCAAAAATAGCATTAGCCGAAGCTCATGAAGGAATCTGCGGAACCCACACAGGAGCTCGAAGTTTGGCCTCCAAGATCCTCCGAGCAGGCCTGTTCTGGCCATCCATCAAAGAAGATACCAATAATAAAGTAAAGACATGCAACATTTGCCAGAAGCATGCGCCATTAATACACACCCCAGCCGAACAGTTACATTACTCAGACATCAGCTGGCCCTTCAACCACTGGGGGCTCGACATCCTCGGCCCATTCCCAGTAGCACCAGGTCAGATAAAATTTCTTGTTGTTGCAATTGACTACTTCTCAAAATGGGTAGAAGCCCAACCTTTGGCTAAGATTACTTCACAACATATGACATCTTTCATTTGGAAGAACATTATTTGTCGTTTTGGTCTCCCAAGACATATCATTACTGATATTGGTCGCCAGTTTGTCGGTCAGAAATTTAAATCTTTTTTGCAGAACCTCAACATTAATCATCACTTCTCATCCGTTGAACATCCACAAACTAACGGCCTCGCTGAAGCAGCGAACAAGGTCATATTACATGCTTTAAAGAAGAAGTTAGATGACGCCAAAGGCCTTTGGGCCGAACTCATACCAGAAGTCCTTTGGGGGTATAACACTACACCTCAATCATCAACGAAAGAAACCCCATTCAGGCTTGTTTACGGATCCGAAGCAATGATCCCTTTAGAAATTTCACAAGGCTCGGTCCATACACAGATTTTCGACCACGAAGAAGCTCGGCGAGCCGAGTTAGACATCATCGAAGAAGTCAGAGATATGACAAGTATCCGACTCCATGCGGCACAGCAAGCCACAGCTCTGCGACATAATAAGCTCGTCAGAAACAGATCATTTGAACAAGGAGACTTAGTCCTCCGGAAGACAGAATCAGCTTGAAAACCTCCACACCACGGAAAACTCGCCGCAAATTGGGACGGGCCCTACCGAATATCCAAGGTACTCGGCAAAGGAGCATACACATTGGAATCCATAGATGGCACTAGCTTACCTAATACCTGGAATGTTTCTTCTTTAAAGAAATTTTATAGTTAAAAGTTAGGGCCAAGCAAGTACTCTTTTTCCTACTACCAAGATTTTTCCCAAAACAAAGGGTTTTGCTTGGAGAGGTTTTAATGAGGCTAGCCTACCTGCACTGTTGTAAATAAAGGTTCATCAATCAAACCAAATACTTTCCAGATATTCACTATTATTTATCAATCAGTAAATCGAGTTAACAATTCGAAAAGCTTTTCAAAAAGGGAACAAGCATTTCCACCAAACAATACTTACAGCTCGGCAAACCATTTCACATCTTAACAAGATGTCCCTATCAACAAATCTACTCTCGTTTTCCATGCATACAACTTACAAAAAGGAAATTACCAAAACAAGGATTATAACTTAATCCATCTCAAAATACAGCACCATTTTTTGCCTCAAAAGCAAAAAAATCCACAACACAAAATGTTTCAACATACAAATCCTAAACAAAATAGAAACACACAATTCATTTCAAACATAACTAAGTATTCTCAGCCTCATCCTCCGCAAAACAATCATCATCAACTAGTTTACCATCTCTAACAATCTTCCCAGGATCCATCTCAGAAAAATCAACTTCATGAGCCATAAATTTTGCTTGAATTGAAGCCCTCTCAAATCCTTCAACAAACGAATCCAAGATTTCATTTTGCTTCTTTTGTTCCATATCTTTCAACTGAGCAGTAACCTCAATTAGCCGAGTCTCCGTACTAGCCAAGTCGGCCTCCTTTTTCTTTAAGTCCTCCACATCCTTAGCATAGCTGTCTTTTGTTTCTTTTAGTAGTTTCTCAATATCACCCAATTTAATTTGCAACTCGGCAACTGTACCTTTACTCTGAGATAACTGCTCCTTCAAATCCTCAACCTCCTCTCTCTGCATCGCTAACTTCTTATATTTCACTTCTTGACTACGACCTAAGCTCGCCATACGAAACCCAACCACCTATAGGTTAAAACAACAACCTAATACAAAATTAGAATCACATACAACTCCAAAATAGCAATTAAAAACGAAAAACATTTACCTACATATACTGCCCGACGGCTATTTTCCCAACCTCATTAGCCAATGAAACATCGACCGACGAGTGGCAGATATCATCGGCCACAGACATATACGAAAAATCACCTCCCCAAACTGATAACCCACCACTACATTCAGAAACTTCATGAAGTTTCTTCTGGTTCATCAGAAATGCACGAATTTCTTCCAACGAAATGTCATCCCCCCTTTGACTAGATTCTTCGGATAGGTCAACAACTTCACCCTTCCTCTTCTTTGCAAGAACTTTTCTCCGACCAGTTACAGGCTTGCTGACTTCCGCGGCAACAGTAATCTTCTCCTTATTAGATGAGGACACTTCTTTTTCCAGATTCTTATTCTTGAACCTGGACCTTAAGGAAGCAGCTGAGACACCAGGATACTTACCTCCTGTACAAACACACAAAAACAAAGTCAGCAACATTTCAAGCGAAGATAAAGCAAACAAAATAACAAAACTCACCCAAATATTCTATAACCGAATCCCTATTTTCCTCCCACTTTAAAATTTCAAACATAGATATCAAATCCTTCCGATCAACTTGCTCCACGAGAAACTCAATAATGCACACATTCCTTGGAGTTATCACCTCGGGGCCGAGTATATTTTGAGGCTCCGAACACCACCACAGTGGAAACCTCTCCGCTACAAACTCGTCCGTGTAAAAAGGAAACTGCTTCTCCACACTCCTCACTTTCAAATACATCTCTTTGAAATCTTTAAAGGAAGATTTATACAACTTGAAAATGCCAAATCCAGGAGTACTGTTTAGATTAACCCACCCCCCTTTCCAAACCCCTTTAGCTTGAAACAAGGAAAAAAATAAATCCACAGAAGGCCTTTCCTCAAGAATTTCCATTAATATCTCAAAACACCTCAAGAACACCCACCCATTAGGATGCAATTGTGAAGCAGCACAATTTAGCTGCTTCAGAATTTGGCACTCAAATTCTGTGAAAGGCAACTTAACCCTCAATTCCTCCAAAACGCAACTATACATATAGAAGTACTCAAACCCCTGACCCCAGTGATAAACCCTATCTTCCACACTACATGGCAACAACTCCACCTGCACCCCAAACCCAACCCTCACAACCTTACCAGCATCAATCTCTTTAACAGCAGCCTCATCACAAAATAAAGATACCCGAGACTTAACATCTTCACTAACCCAATCATAAGACCAATCAATACTTTTCTTTTTATCCTTCTCAAAACTCATAAGCAAACCCAGACAATGAAAACAAAAGAAGAAGAAGAAAATGAGAAATCAGTAAAGGATATAAAGAACATGCATACCTCTTTTACTCATACTGTTTCCAAAGAAGCAAGACCAAGGGTCAGGGGTAACCAAATTTAAACTTAACCCTCAAAACTCAATCACATCAAACGGTACAGATTGTGTTGGAAATGTAAAAAGCCATTTAATAAACACAACATCTTTCTCTCTCCTTACTAATGGCTTGACACGACTCCCCACTTTCCCCACTAACATTCTTTTTAATGAAGAACGTTGAACTGGGGGCTCCATAACTAATCAATCTAACCGAGTTATAACTCATCAAAAAGCTCAACCTGCTTCATTAAAAATATTTCAGGCTAAGCTTGGGGGCTGTGATATGGTCGTTACACCTACAGAACTCGGCATCACACGTCACACCTCGGCCATAAATACACATTATAAATACGGTCTTCATGAGCAATAACTCGGCAAAACCGACGTTATGGATCAAAACCGCCGAATAAAGGATGACATAATGACCAGATACGTTATCAATCCTCACCAAGACAGATGTTGAGGAGAAGTCGTTACTGATGAAGAACCGATCATATAAAAGCAAAGTAAAAGTATCTTTTTCAGACACTTCCGACTTGAATCTCATACTGACTTAAGCATTGGAGTGCTTTGCAGGTACACTCCCCCCTCTCTTCTTCTTCATTGTCCACACCTACGCAAGTTGAAAGGAAAAGCTCGGAACCTACGAGTTAGCAGTGCAGCCTTCCAAAGATAAAGCTCGGATGACGTTCCATACGAGGAGCCGACCTATTCTACAGGCAAGAACAATATGAAAAAGTAATTTTTCATACAAAACTCAATTATTTTTTAAAATTAATTTTTATTTTTAAAATCAATTTATTAATTTTATAATCAGTTAATAATTAATTTTGTTATTTAAAATTAGTTTAGTTTATTAATCTAAACTAAATTTTTTGTTAATCAAAATCAAATTTAGTTTTAGTTAACTTTAATTATATGCAATCTTACGTATTAATAACACATTTTAAAAATAATTATATTTATAAATTTTATTTTAATATAAATATTATTGTATAATTTTTTGCTAAAATTTTCTGGTCCTTCCAAAAGTTTCATTCAAGTTCTGTCATTGTACGCAGTTTAATCGATTACATATGTTAAATTTTAATTGTTAAAAAATTTTAAAAAATATTTTAGGTATTTTTATCTTACTAACTTTCTAAAAGAATATATCTTTAATTTTATATTAAATATCTTTAATTATCTATAATTTTATTATTTTTAAAAAATATTATATTTTATATTATGTCATGTTATCATATCATATACTATCGGTGACGAATATAAAAAATTTTAACATAGGAACAAAGTATATATAATGCATGAAACAAAATAAGAGAAGTAGAGTAGTAGTTTAAGTTTAACAACATAATGGAAACTATTACTATTTAACATTTTGTATGTCTTTTTTTGTTTTAAGATGATTATTTTTTTTTTGTTTTTTTATTCTTTAGAATATTTAAATAATATTTTTAATTTTATTTATTTATTTTTATTTATTTATTTTTTTATATTTAAAAAATATATATTTCATATTATTTATTCAATACAAAATAAACATTTTCAAAAAATAAAAGATCTTATGACAATTATTTTTATGCTGAATAAATTACTTTTATTGAAATAAAATGTATAAAGAAAATTGACTGGTAAACTGGCTCTTTATGTATATTTTATTTTTTTTTAAATAATAATAATAATAATAATAATAATAATAATAATAATAATAATAATAATAATAATAATAATAATAATAATGTTAAGAAACAAATAGTAATAAGACAAAAACGTTATATTTTTAAAAGAACATAAATAAAAAACTAATAAAACTATTTTAAAAAAATTAGCACAATTAAACTTCTATATCGTCTTATTAATCTCATACAAATATTAGGATTATATCTACAGTATCTTAATATAATAAATCTAAAAATATAAACATAAATAAAAATAATAAATAAATATATAATTATTAATTTTTTGCCAAATATATTATTTTATGGATGCAGAATAAATAAAAATAACAAAATTTAATTTTAATCTGATGATTAGTGTAATAAAAAGTTATTAAAATTTATAATACTACAACCAACTAAAATATTAAATGCTAATTTTATAATCTTAGAAAATAATTTAAAAAACTACTCTCTTAAAAGCTTAAAAAAAAATCATTGCAAGTTATATATAAATTTTGAATATTAATTTTTTTATTATTGTGTTTCAATCTTTAATGTTTTTTTTTTTTGCAATTTAAATTAAATGTGATATAAATTTTGCTATTTCTGAAATTCCAATTTTTCACTCATCACAATATCGCAATTGCTCCACTGCACTTTCGCCAACTGCCAAAATTGACCGAATTGGACGATAACTTAATCCTTGATTGCTTCCCATTCTTATTCGAAGGTTTGATTTTTTATTTCGCTGTCTATTTGAGCTTAGATCTTATCCAAAATTATGATTTTTTTATTGCTTTGTTTGTGATTTTGATTATAATATCATCGTGTAATGCTTTTGCGTTTTTGCCATTCTTGCAGGGATTATATAATGGCAACCACTGCTTGTTTCATCATTGTTAGCAGAAATGATATTCCTATTTAAGAAGCTGAAGTTGGAGTAGCTGCTAAAGTATGATTTTTTCCTCTCTTTTTTTTTATGCTAAAGTTTAAGAATTTATTTATTTATTTTTATGGTTAGAATTTAGATATTTGTCCTTCAAACTATAGAAGTGGTTTTCATATGATTCAAGAGGTTCATTGATGGTTGAAAATGCTATAGAGGAATTTAATTTACATAATAGTTTGTTTTAAAGAATTAATGTACAGACTTATTTGAATAATTGAATCTAGTGCATTACTTTAGTTTGTGTCATTTTGGAAAGAAGGGAATATTGTTCTTCCAAAATATTCATCGTTTGTGATCCTGTGCTACTCTATGACAGAAAGAGGATGCCGCTCAGCTGCATCAGTTTATCCTGCATGCTGCTCTCGATATTGTTCAGGACTTAGCATGGACTACCAGCGCTATGTGAGTTACAAGTTGATACAGAATCCAATTTTAAATAAAAAATTTGATCTTATGATTATCCTTTTTTGGTTGTGCACTGCTTTTATTTGTAATGTTCTTTTACTCAGCAGCGTATTTCTTAACATTCTTGATATAGATACTTAAAATCGGTAGATAGGTTTAATGATCTGGTGGTCTCTGTATGTCACAGCTGGTCATATCCTTTATTGAGAATTATTTTATATTTGAGATAAAAATTATATTGCTCCTCTGATAAAAAAAATTGCTGTTCTTTTTTTATGTTCATACGATGAAGTATTGGGGAACTTAACTTTTAGAACTAACTATTTTCCTAGTGTGTATGGCTATACATTCTCTCTACTCTGAACTCCCTTACCTGATCTGGCTGGGGAACAAAATGGAAGAGCCAATGCACAATAGTGAAGAACTTTATAAACTTAATTACGTAAACTCTTTAAGGGATTTATGTTTTCTCTAATATTTTCCTTGACGCATCATACATACCTGGTTTATGTTGCTTCATGACGCTCGTAATGATGATGGCATTAAGAGCTTCTTCCAAGAGGTACACGAACTTTACATAAAGGTAATCTATAATGATGATTAGGACCATTAAGAGTGATCATCCTACTAGTATCAGTATTAGCTTTCATTGTTCACAAAATCACAAGTCGAGAAAAATACCAACAAGCTCTGATACCAGTATGAAAGAGCCTAGCAGCGGAAACGACACAAATGTCCAACACAAGAACAATATGAAAACACTCACAACACAATATGGCAGCAACTATAACAAGCAAATATAGCAAGTAAAGCAATAATAAGAACACACCGAGATTTTAACGTGAAAAACTCCCTCAATGTGAGAGGTAAAAACCACGAGTCGTCCAGACCAATGAAATAGCTCCACTATAATCAAATGAGATACAAGAGAGTCTCAAATAAAGCACAAAAATGTGCATATAACCAGCCAAAATATCAAAGCACCAATGCTCACAAATGAAAAGCAAGAAGATGAAATATACCCAAAAAATAGAGCTGCTGTCGAAGCTAATTTCTCCCTCTGTAGGCCTCCAATTAAAATCTCCACCGTCCAGAATGAAGAATAAGATATGAAGAATTTACAGTTCAAATTTCACGTCGATCCAACGGTGAAAGAATGAGAAACTGCCGTTCCAAGATTGCTGCTCTGTGTAAAAACGGGAAACCTAATTTATCTCTTGCGAAGCCAATTTCTCTCACTGAAAATCTTCAATCAACATCTTCACTGACCAGAATGAAGAACAAGATGATAGAAACACACAGTTTAAATTTTAAGACGATCCAACGGTGAACAAATGAGAAACTGCCATTTGAAATTTACTGCTTTGGGCAAAAACGAGAATTCTATTTTTCCCCTTCTCTTTCTCTCTTTGGTGGCTACTCTCTTTCTCTCAAATGACCTCCAAAATCTGAATTAGAATTGTTACACTAGGGTGCAAGAATACACCCCCAAAATATTGGACTTGGGCCTCACAAAAGAGAGAAAAAAACCCAACAAAATCATAGAATCTTTCCTTGTTTTATTTGTTAATTAGTTTGATAATGTCAAAACCCTCTCAGTCATGTTCTTATTCTGTAAAAATTGCATCTCTCGAAATGTGAACATGAAACAGTTTTTGTTCTTGTTATGAATAAAAGAGTAAAAGTTACATTTGTATTAAATTGGTGAAATTCAATATAAATCATTGCAGATTCCTTCACAGTAAATGAATAAACTTAATGTTGCAGTTTTTCTTTCTGGATTTATTGATGTTTTTTCCAAACAGTGTTTCAATATTTCATTGCAATAGACCCTATACTCTTATTTCCTTTACATACTTTGCAAATTACTTTGCATTGGAAGAGTGGATTTTCATAGATGTTGACAAATGAATTTTTGCCGGTATAGAAATTATCAAATGATCAATCGTAGTATAGTCTAAACCGACGCAAAATCCTTCATCAAACAAATCTACAATCTATATCCGAGAGTACTATTCTCCCGAGTCGTTCTCCCTTGGAATTGCCAAAGTGTGCATCTTATTGGTTTAGTAAGCCTTGTTGGAATTCTTTGAGGGTTTTTTTGCAAAGTAATGAGGGACAAACAATCAATTATCAAAAGACTTGGCTTAGGGTTGGCATTAGAAATTCTATCCTTATAGTCTATCCAATGTTGACGACAATTAGGCCTTGCTTCATTTAGTTATCCCCTAGGTATAGAGGGAAGTCAAATGAGAGCAATCAACTTGAGTCACAAGTCCTAGCTTCACCTTATGGGAATCTAGCTTTAGTGCACTCCAAGCCAACTAGCAATCCCTAATTCCAAATCAACTATTGAGACAACTATTCAACTTCTTCCAAGGACCAAACCCTATGCCAAGTGTGAAAATTCTACTCCATAACTAGTGTTGTCATTTTATCAAACATGTGATGAGCAAGAAGGCAAGTCATAGTGAAATGAGAGGGAAAGTCAAATTGAAAGTATTGCAACACAAAGATCTAACAACAAATCTCAAAGAGTAGCAATGAAAATCCAAAATAGAGATGAAATCCAAAATTACAAAGTTGAATTCAAGATCTATGAGAATTGATCAATTGTATCTACTACTTGAAATTGGAGAAGAAAATCTATGACATGAACAAAGTGGAGTGAGAATTGCAATGGATCTCACCAAAAAGTCATTGAAAATTCAGAAATTAGATGAGGATGAACCCTAGTGAAGCTTGGAATCTCCCTCTTCTTCTCCCAAAAAGTGTAACTCACTCTCCTCTCTCCCTAAAATATCTAGATCTAGAAAATGAACTAACTAAGTGTCCTTAACCCTTGTTCCTTTGGTCTTCTTGAGCTTTTCCCGCCAAGGTGTTTCTCCAAGAGTGGGATCCTTAACTGCCTCCACGCCTAAGTCACGTGACTTCTTAAAAAATCATATTCGCAAATCGGCGCGCACGCGCCGTTGAGACGTCTTGTAATGTGCGCGAAGGCGTGATGTACGCGTGCGCGCCCATGAAGATCCTGGCTTAGCCGCTTCTCAAGCCGGCTCTTGGCTTTGGCTCCACGTTGCCCTATCCGCGCGGGCGCGCAAGGTGCGCGCACGCGCCCATGCGGAGATTTCCAAAGCTTAATCCTCATGCTTCCTTCCTTTGTACCCGCCTTCCTTCTCTCTTTCGGTCCATTCCTACTCTATATCCTGAAACCACTTAACACACAAGTCACGGCATCGAATGGCATCAAGAGGAGATTAAGAATGTATCCATTTTAGTGCGAAATAAGCATGTTTTCATTCATGAGGCGAAACTAGGAAAGGAATGCAAAATCTTGTATTTTCATATAGAAGGTGTGTGGAATCATTGATAAAACCCCTGAAATCATCACAAGATAAATCCTCAAATTGGGGTTTGTCAGATGTTTGCCAAATTCCATTTCTATCTTTCTCTAGTACAAGTGCTTTGTGCAGGAATCAGCATCCTGATAAATAAGTTTAGTTGTTTGGTTTTCATCCAGAGAAATTATTCTTATACCCATTGTTCCTGGAATACTAAGTCGACATACTCCCCTTCAACATTGGATTGGATGTGGATGTTACTATGGTGTCTAAGAAAGAATGGGTCCTGATAACACAACTGAACTTGGAAGTTGCTAACTGTCCTTTTGATTCAATGTTGAAGATGAATATGCTGATATTTGATATTTTTTCCCCTCGAAGCTAAACTCGTCATATTTTATGAATTATCGAATTGCAGACACTTCTTAATCCCCTGTACTTGCCTGGCTCCCGGATCACATCATCACATTTTGACACGAAAGTCCGAGCTCTTGCCCGAAAATATTTGTAGAGTCCACCAGCTAGCTCATAAGCATTGAGTCTGGATCTGACCCCTACCTTGTTCAATTCTCTTTGTTATCCCCTACAAGATTTGGCAGAAAGGTTAGATTTGGTGTTTGCCTGGAATGTTTGTGTACACAAGTCATTAGCGGAAGATGGCTATGTTTGTTGACAAAAGCTGTTGGATCGCTAGTGCTACAATTTGTAATACGACTAAATTCCCATTTTGATCCCTAAGATTCACGCGATTACCCATTTTGGTCCCCGAAATTCAAAATTACCTATACTAGTCCTCCAGATTCAAGTCTGAGCACCAATGTGGTCCCTCAACTCTTTCCGGCGATGACTAGACAAACGGAATGCACCCTTGTTGCCACGCTCGATGATGAGTAAACGACTTCGTTTACCCTTGGCACTCAAACAAGTTAGAAATGTCGTCGCTTTGTATATGAAGAGAGAAGAAACGATGTAGGCCCAAAATAAAGTATTCTTTTTCTTCTTTACCTCTACTATTCTTCATTTCTGACTTGTACTTTATGATCGAATACTTGTTTTTAAGTGGTAAATTATTATATTTTGTTACATTGATTTCAAAATTATTGTCTATTTTAGATGAATATTAAGTTATTTTTTAATTATGTTTCAAATTAAACATTTTTTCTTTTTTCTCCTCTTCTGCTTGGTTTTTTTCCCCTTGTTTCTCCTTTTTGTTTTTTTTTTGTTACATAGCTGTTTTTTTTTTTGGAGTTTTCTTTTTCTTTGTCACCTCCTTTCTTTCTTTCTTTCCTTCTTCTCTTCTTTTTCTTCCTTATATTTTTTCTCTCCTTTCTTTCTTCTCAACATGTTCTTCTTTCTTTCTTCATTTTTTTTAAACTTTATCTTAATTATCTCATTTTCTCCCTAAAATTATAAAAAATATAAAGGTTAACTTTAAAATTAAATTTACAAATTATTAATGTATACCAATTAAAAATTATTTAGTATGAATAATTTTGAACTATTTTTAGTTTATTGTATAAATATCATTTCAATTAAATAATTAAACGTAACTGCAAATTGAATTGAGATAATCCAATATAGATTAATCTTTTCTAAAGTAAAAAAAAAAAGTAAAATAATAAATATCTGATTACCTTTAAATCAAAATAATAAAACTCATATTATAAAAATTATAAACTCGATAGTTATTTAAGACTCAATTCTTCTCATGTTATCAATTTTTTTTGTAGAAAATATTTTTCCATCACATATATATCTTCCAAATCTAAAAGTTAAATTTTAATAAAGATTTTTAGAAGGTCAGCTAAATTTGACAAATAATTAATTAGCGTTAAGATGTAATTATTTTTATATTTCTATTTATTAATTTAAATTTTTAAAAAAATAATTTTATGACATAATATTAAAATTTTTATGACTTAAAGATCTAAAATTTAATCTTTATTGATTTAAAAAATATTCAGCGTAAAACATTAGAAAAATAATTATTTATAACCATTTATATATTCCATCGAATCAGCGTATCAAATTTTGTATTCTCTATTCATTTTTGCACACATAATTTGTGTATACAGATGACGAAATATTATACACCTGAATAATTATATTCTGCATTCTTTACATCTTCATATTAAAATAAATTAGAAAATTACATACTAATTAACGAGGCGTTTAACTAAGAAAATAATTTTGTCAGAATAACATAACAATAAAAATAAACCGTCAATCAATAATAATAACAATAAATGGTATATAATGGTGTGATATTACATTTAATGGTGTAAGATTACTCATTTTTCGTTTGATAGTTATGTGCTGGCCAAATTTTAATGGAAAAGTATGAGGAGACAATAGCCTTATTGTACAATGTGTACAATGGGTTTAATTGTAATTAAAATTAAATTATAGGTAGTTATTTAATTTTGAATTCTTTCTAATTTGAAATTTGAATTAAATTAGGATTATCCTAAGTCATAGAATCAAAACAACAAACCCCTCTCTCAATCCGCCATTACTTCCTTTCTCTCCATCGCTTCTTCTCTAACCAACCCTTATCTCTCTTCTTCGTTTTCTCAACCCAGATCACCCCAACCATCACCCCCAGCCAACCAACCACCGTCGCCCACCCTATCTCTCTTCTCTTTCTTTCCTCTTTCTCCCATTTCTCCCTGCCTTGTTCGCTGCCCCACGCCCCTGTTCGCGCCTGCCAGCTCCGGCGAGCAACACCCCGATGCAATCCAACAGCGGCTAAGTTCTGTGCCGCTGCGACACCATCACTGCCCCCGTTCTTCTTTCTCTCCTTCATCAACGCAGGTTCCATCCCTTTTCTTGTTCCCGGTTCTTTCTATTTTATTTATTTCATTGCTTTTAATTCTGGTTCCTGCATATAGATTAGGCTTAGGACTAGTTAATATCTGTTGCTAGATTGAATGTGTTTGCTGGCTGAATTTTATGGGTTGATTGCTGCTTCCATTAAACTCAATGCTCTGTTTACACATGATGCACACCATATGCTCGATGAAATGCTTAAATGAAATCTGTATGTTTAATTCTTATGTATGGCCAGTATTTGACTTAAATTCTATTTTCATGAAGCATTATAATTTACAATTGTGCAGTTTCATGTGATTTCTAATGATGTTTGAGCTTGAATTTTGTTATGCACTTGTTTGTGATTTTTTATCAAAACACCAATTTGGTTAAAAAATTCAGATGTTATCAATTGTTTGGTATATTTTTAAGAAGTGCATACCATGTTTTATTGAGTGATTTGAATGAAATGGTTTATTCATGTTGGTTTTGAACATAAATGATCACATGCATCATCACTCATTCTTTGAAGTTTTTGAGCAATTAAAATTAGATTTCATCAAAATTATTGCTTTTTGAACAAAGAGCTGTGTGTATGTGATTATTTTGTACTCTTTGACATGAATAAGTGGGCTTCTTTATTATTGTCTTGATTATTTTCTTTGTGCTAATTTTGATTAACCCTTGCAAATTCAATACACAATTGCAATAACTAAGCTTTCCAGCCTCAATTCACATACACATGAACACGTAGCAAACCATGATGTCGTCGAGGGTGAGAAATCTAATATAGTGAGCAACGTTCGTTGAATGTACTGATAATGAATGGTTATTTTCATGTGAATTAGATGTTCATACTCAATCCAAGTGGCGTATTTATTTTTATGTTTAATGCTTACCCAAATGCATCATAAAAATTCATGATTCAACCAAATTTATGAAGGTTTTATGTTCATGGTATGCTTTTATGTATGAGAAATTTGTATGTGTTAATTAAGCATGGCATATTAATGTGACGTTGGATGAAACTAGGTCTTCCTTGGATTAACTTTTATTGGTATATGAATTTATATGATTTAATGTAAATTGTATGTATAAGCATGAGATTGTTGAATATGAAAAACAGCGAATGTTATTATCATTATTAAGATTTAATTTGATAATGAAAATTAAATAGCCAAGAGTTAGTTATCAACGGATGGACGACTTAATATGCTTCCTGCATGTTTAGTTTGGAATATACATATGATCACACATAATAAACACTAAATGAATAAAAAGAACAACTCTAGTCACCATTGACTCTGAAACCGATGTCTGGACTATGTGCTTGGTAGTTGTATCTACTGCATGTTCATGTATGTGATGTATAGTGACATTGTTTGTGCTGGTTAGTGAAGTTTCTTTTTTGGTCTACGAGCTTGGTAGAATGATTGACTTGATTTGTTTTTTATGGTTGCATTGTTTGTGCTGGTTAGTGAGGTTTCAAACAAATGATATATACTAAGGATTTATCTTATTATTTTTTTTTTTGGAATTGTAGGCCATGTAACTATCGGATGTTATTGAGGTTGGAAGTGAAGAGATGGATCTTGGTTACGAGGTTTGGACTCTAGAGGTCGGTGCTCATGTTGGCCGCAATGAGCCCCACCAATTTAATGGGTTCATGCTTTTGTTAAACTCATTCGACAATAGTTAGTTTCTGTTGGACATGACTTTAAGTACGTAATTCATGTATTAGATACTATAGACGAAAATGATTATCTGGTCTGGAAAGAATGGGTTTATTTTAAAAAAAATTTGGATGTTCGTTTCTAAATATTAATGATGTTCACCATTATTGTATCCATCCAGATGGTTAATTTATTAGACAAGACGGATGTTCATTCTGATTATATGATCTCACTTATTAATTACACGATTATTGCTACTTACAAATGTTTGATGTTCATTTTTACATATAACTGGATGTTCAGATCGTGGTCACTATAGCGTCTATTCAGGACGCTTCATGAAATCTTGGCTTAATGTCAAAATTCAAGAACTCAATGCTTAACAAATTCAAGTCATTTGACTTTGGAAAAGTAAACATAAATCTCTAGATAAAGACATGATGTTCGTTATAGTAAGAAACTAGATGGTTATTTTCACAGAAAAAATGGATGTTCACTTTCGCTATAACATATGTTCAGAATACTTCATGGAAACTCGAATCAAGTTTAAATTTCAAGAACTCAAAGCTTAACAATTTCAAGTCGTTCCACTTTGGAAAACTAAAGATAAATCCCTGAATAAAGACATAGTTAGACGGATGTTCGTTTTAACTAGAATAAAGATGGTTCCTTTCACAGAGAAAATGGATGTTCACTTTCATGCATTTTTTAAAATGTCATGCCTGAGTGAATGAAGACCAACATATTCACAAAATTACAAAAGGTAAAAGAGGGTCCACAATGCTAAGAATCCTCCCGATTTTCATGTCAACCATAATGCTAAATTGTTGCCTAGCTCAACTTTCCACCTTCTCAATCCAACAATCATCCACCATGGACACAAATCTTGGTTCCTTCAAGGTCCCACCAGCTTCTCTCCCTGTATTCCCAGTTCTCTTCATCATGGTTCTTGCCCCCATGTACGACCACGCCATCCTCCCATTCGCAAGAAAAATAACCAGAACCGAAACCGAAATCACGCATTTACAAAGAATTGGAACAGGGTTGGTTCTTTCCATAGTGGCCATGGCAGTTGCCGCGTTAGTCGAAACAAAGAGAAAGAAAACGGCGTTGATTCATGGTCTAACGGATTCAACGGAGCCTCTTCCCATAATGTTCTTGTGGGTGGTGTTACAGTACTTGTTTCTTGGCTCTGTTGATCTTTTCACTCTTGCTGGGATGATGGAGTTCTTCTTCACTGAAGCGCCATGGAGCATGAGGTCTATTGCAACCGCCCTTTCTTGGGCTTCTCTTGCCATGGGATATTACTCCAGCACTGTTCTTGAGTCGGCGATGATGGATGTTGACTCCTCAGTAGACGGATGTTCAGTCGCGTGAGGAGCGATGGAGTTCCTTCCCGCAAGGGCGTAGGTGCGACGAAGCTGGGTGCTACAGCTCCGGTCGAAGGAATCAGAGGCTCTACGTCGCACAGGAGCGGATCGATTGGCTGCAGGTTGCTTTGTGGACAACTGGGCGGCGGCTGGGGTGGGTGGGGTCTTGTCGAATGACCATTGGGTTTTTTTTGGGGGGGTGGGAGGGGGGAGGGTCACGACGGGGATAAAAGGGTTAAAGGGAAAAAATTTGAATTAGGTAAAAATTAGGAGTAAAAGGCCATATGAAATGAGGGTTACTGATGGTTAAATTACATTATTAATTTAGATTGGGCCAAATAAACAGCCCATTGTATGAATTGTATAGATATCTCATTGTCTCCTTAGCAAAACTCAATTTTAATAAAACTGCTGAATTCCTAGACTTTCTCTAACTATAAGAGTTGTCATTGTATTAAGAGATTAGTTGTAGCTGTTTAAATATATAAGTCTTTTTATATTTTGTCTTACCTAATATTTTTGTAATTTTTATATATTTAAAAGATTGGATAAATAACATGCATTTGTATATTTATTTGTTGATTAGGATATTTTATAAATAATCTATGGGTTAAACTTTTATGTTTTAGAATTTTTATATTTTTTCTTCTCACATAGCATATATCCAGTTTTATTTAAAAGATTAGATAAATAACACGCATTGTGTATCTAAAATCTAATTAGGACTTTTTTTATAAATGATTTATAGTTTAGGCTTGCATGTTTTAGAATTTTTATATTTTTTATTTTCACGTAACATCTATATAATTTTTGTGTATTTAAAAGATTAAATAGAAAACACTCATTTATGTATTTAAAATCTGATTAGGATATTTTCATAAATAATTTATGGTTTAGGTTTGTATGTTTTAGAATTTTATTAGCGCGTAGTTATTTTTTTCGTATAATGCAATCAATTAGGTGTATTTACAGTATTAAGAGAAAACAAAATATGTCTTTGCATGATCAGATCATATTAGAGATGATTTGTATCATTTGGCTGAACACTCATCGCTTTTGAGTGGATGAGCCTATAATAAATGCATTCATTGAGAGGTGGTGTAAGACTCAAAAATTTCAAAAAAAAAAAAAATCTTATTAAAAGCTAGTTTTGATTTATTTATTCATTAAGTACTTTAATCTCAGAAATTATTTTATTAAAGATAATTAAAATAAATTTTGATTAATTAAATTTAAAATAATTTAAGATTTTATCTGATTTTATAACTATCGAATTATTTTCTATATTTAAATTATAAAATTTAGTAAATATAAAATAATAAAAATTTTATATAATTTAATTTAAATAATTAAGATTTCAGAATTTAATACTTTTATCTTTATAAACAAAAAAATTAATTATATTATGTCTAATTTTTTTAAATTAAAATATTTATTAAAAAATAATTTATAAATTGATGAATAAATAATATTTTATACATTATTATTGTTAGATTAAAATTAATTTTCAATTATTATATTATCTCTATTTTTATTTAGAATTACCAAGAATTACCCTTACTATTTTTAATTCACAAATCCTAATTTTTAACATAGCAAAACCCTAACCCCAACATCATTTTCATCTCCCAGCCGCCATAACCCTCCTCCTCCTTTTCCTTCTTGACGCTGTCGAGCCCACACCCATCCTCCTCACACACCGTCTTCCTGCAAATACACTCACAGACGCCCTCCCCTCGCCCACTTTCACGCCGTTGCTCATCCACACACACCCTTACACCGACACAGAAAAGAGAGGGGTGTCATTGCTGATTCATTTCCATTGCTGCCAGCTGCGCCGTCGCGGAGGAGCTTCTCTGTCGCCGCGAGCTGCAACCACCACCGTGAAGTCCGTCGCCATGGCTGCAGCTGTTCGCGCCATCGTCCTCGCCGAAGGGAGCTAGCATCGCCGTCATCCATGGGTGAAGCAGAGGAGAGAGATCCGCGAGGAAGGGGGGACCGCGACCTATTCAGCCGCCACTCGTGTCGCCGCGTCGTCCATTGAGGGAAGCCGCCGTCGCTATCGTCACTCTCACCGCGACCTGTCACCGTCGCTGGAGCCAGCCACTTTCATCGCCGTTCATGCCGTCACCACTCCTCGCCACTGCCGAGCCGTCGTCGGACTGTGCACCGCCATGCATGGCCGTTCCTAGTTGGCGCAATGGCTGGTGGTTGCCTCTGCTTTCGGTGTAAGCACCCCGTCGGAGCTCAGTCACCATTCTGCTCTCCAGGAGTTGTCACCGGAGCTGCGGCTGCTCCACCGCTGCCTCTGCTGTCGGAAACCGCCGCTTCTCTGAATTCTCTGTCTTGATAAGCTCTAACCTTACTTCTAAATCTCCCTGTTTGTTAAGTGCGTTATTACGGAGCGTGTTGATGAGGCTGTTGTGCTAGGTTTATGGTTACCGCGAGTTTTCTGTTATACACCAACACCGGAACTGTTGCTACTTCACTCAGTAATTTCTTCTCTGTTACGGTAAGCGTTTCCGTTTCGAAAAGTCCTTTAGTCATTATTTTGTTACCTTAAGCTAAGGTTTTGCGGCCTTAATTGCTATAATCAAGGTTCTAAAAACCGGATCCGACTAGTCAGTTCAATCAAGTTAACCGGAAATTTGTCATCTGGTCGATCCAGTCCATTCTCAAAACCGTCTTATAAAAAATCAATAAAAAATCGGTCGAACTAACGATTAACCGTCAAACCGGATGAACCAGATGGGTTTTTAAAAGCACCGGTTTCCAAAATCCAACGCTGAAAAAAAAATAAATAGCTAAAACGCTGAAACCAAAAATCCCTCCTTTCCCTTTTTTCCTTTTCACTCAAAAATCCCTAATTTGTCCCTTGATCCCCTCACTCCCTCTCTTCTCTTCGAAGTTCCAACAGCCACCAGCCCACCACCCACTAGCTATCATCCGAAACCCATCACTCACACTCTTCGTCGAACCTTTCTTCTCGCTGTGGGTGCCATCGTCGCTAGTGGTAAAGTCTGCTTAACCATCTTCTCGATGTTCCTCTTCTCCTGGCCGTCGCAAGAAGGGCTGCATTGAGCTCCTGGCATCGCGTCGCGAAGGATTGCTGGGTCCATAGGTAGTTGTCTGTCCGAGCTCTCTCTCTCTCTCTCTCTTGTTCGAGCTCTCTCTCTCTGCTTCCCTTTTCGTCGCTGTCACTTCTGATTCCATCAAGTTGCTGAGTTAGTATAATACTGATTCTGTGATTCTGATTTGTTGGATTTACTATTTGAAGTTGTTGAGTCGTAGGGAATTTGTTCTGCTGCCGTGAACTTCTCAGTTTTTTTATTTTGTTAATTTTTTTGTTAATCATTCTGTAATTTGGATTTTTTATTTGCGTTTTACAGAAATTTTCAATTTGTTTACTGTGCAATAGTATTGCTATACTTTGTACTCGGGTAGATAATTTTCTAATTTCTATGTCAATTGATAAAGTGTGTTCAGGCCCATTATTGGTCCAAACCCTATAACAGTACAGTGGATGCTGATTGTTGTTTGTGTGGTTTGTTTGTTACAGAAAGTACAAAAGGCTCTTTTGCAATCCGATGTTCATTCAAAATTTGCTTGAGTTTTTTATTTATTTTGAATGCTATATAGAATATTTTGGATTCTGGGTTTTGAGGCTCTGGATTTTTGAATGCTATATTCAATGTTGTGATTTGTATATTGAATTTTTTTTATAATTTCACTGTATATTTAATTAACCCGGTTTAACCACGGTTCGACTCTGGTCGAACCAGTGAACCATTGAACCAGTCACTTGATTGGTTCAATGACTGGTCCGGTTCTCAGAACCTTGGCTATAAGATTGATTCTTGGTTATTCTATGTTGTGATTAGAGTTGTTGTGGTTGCTGCGTAAGAGGTTTGGAGCTGAGGTTGCAGCTGCCGCAAGAGTTAGTTGTTATGGGAACCTCAATGACATGGAAGCATTTGCCTCCACTCATTTATGCATTAGCATTTTGCTTAATTGCTATCAATGTTGCTGCTGATGATGATCAGAGTCCTTATTATGGATGCCACAACTCTCCCTACCACCCAGCTCCACAAGCGGCGCCACCTGCACATGAACCTCACCCACCCTATATGTACAAGTCTCCCCCTCCTCCATTTTCATACATTTACAAGTCTCCACCACCCACCATATATCAACAAATCTCCTCATCCTCCCTCTCCCTTTCTACCCTTTCTGAAATATTTTATTATATTCTTGTCCGAATCTTTGTTCATGTTTCATGAAAGCTTTTCCAAAGGTTCTTTTCTGGTGCCTGACATTAGAAGGCTCTACACTGTAGAACACTGCTTCGACGTGTTGCCCCAATTTATCCTTGCAGTCAAGGATCTTTTGGAGTCCGTCCAAGCACCAAGTGGAGGAAGTGTAGTTTGGTGAGAGAACAATGATTGCAAACATGGAGTCTTCAATTGCTGTGAGAAGTTCATGTGAAATAAAGTCACCTTTGCGAAGGTTGGTCTCATCAATGAAGGTAATGATTCCCTTCCTTGTGAGTGCGGCATAGAGATGGCTAGTAAATCCATTGCCTGAGTAACACATCATACTTGCATGATTTTGAAGAAGTAGAAGAGGTGGAAGCCATGTATATAGAGAAGAGGATTACGAGTAAACTGGGTTTGTGTTAGAGTAATACGGAAAGTGAATAGGATAGTAGAAGCAGCGAGCGAGAGAAAAACTTCTATAATGCGGAAAGTGAATAGGATAGTAGAAGCAGCGAGCGAGAGAAAAGCTTCTATAATACTGGAAACTGAAAACTGGAACTGGAATGTAATGTAATATCGGAAGATGAGAGACAGAGAGATTCCGAACTTGAAAAGCTTCTATAATATGGAAACTGAAAATCGGAAACTGGAATTTAATATAATGTTGGGTTGAGATTGATTTATAGTGTAGACTCTGTTTCGTTCTCACTCTATAATTGGCTATTTTTTTTTATCGCAAAAAGGGAAAGTGGTTTGTACGGCAAAACGCCAAAACAAATGGTTTTGTATTTTCACTTTTTCAGAGTGAGAATGAAACAGAATATAAGTCAATCTCAACCCAACATTATATAAACTTTTTAAGTTCGGCATCTCTCGGTCTTGCTTCTTCTAATATTACATTAAATTCCAGTTTCCAGTTTTGTATTATAGAAGCTTTTCTCTCCGTCTAGCTGCTTTTACTATACTATTCACTCTAACACAAACCCAGTTATCTTTCTTCTTTGCTCGTAATCGTCTTCTCTGTATACATGGCTTCTACTTCTTCAAGATCATGCAAGTATGATGTGTTCATCACAGCTTCAGGGTGAAGACCCTCGCAATGGATTCACTAGCCATCTCTATGCGCACTCACAATGAAGGGAATCACTACCTTCATTGATGAGACCAACCTTCGCAAAGGTGACGTTATTTCACATGAATTTCTCACAGCAATTGAAGACTCCATGTTTGCAATCATTGTTCTCTCACCAAACTACGCTTCCTCCACTTGGTGCTTAAACGAGTTCCAGAAGATCCTTGAATGAAGCATAAGTTGGGGCAATACGTCGAAGCGGTGTTCTACGGTGTGGAGCCTTCTGATGTCAAGCACTTTCGGAGAAGCTTTCATGAAACATGAACAAAGATTCAAACAAAAAAGTGACAAGGTTAGAACATGAAGACATGTGTTAACACAATTTGCCGGTTACTCTGGTTGGAGCTCTAAAAATCAGTAAGCTCACTAATAATCATTCACTTCATTTGTTGTTGTGGTAAATTATGTTAACAAAGTAAGGAAAACAACGTAACAAAAAAATAATATAGAAAAATACTATTCATATGATAAAATATTTCAGAGCATATATAGCAGAATATATCATGAATTCCAAAAAATTGTGATTTGGCCGTAAATATTATTTTTGTTGTAAGCTTGTTGCATGTCTGAATATAGGGAGAGGGAAAATAATTAGGCAAAAACAAAAGGAAGTTATATAAAAACATCAAAGGAAAGAGGATCCAAGCAAAGATGTAGAAAAGAGAATAGCGTTATAGCAGGGACATAGTTGCCATTACACACTAAAGTTACAATAGTCAACGCACTTTTATGCCTTCTCTAAACATCATTTTAGTTTGTGGTTTGGAAAACATAAAAAGAACATATTTCATTAATGAAAGGATAGAAGGTCCATATTTTAGTTTTGCAGCAGAGGTTTTTCATGGGTTGCAGGAACAAGTAATGACAACTGCTTCTAGGAGCCATAGATTGATCGTTCGTGTTCAAAATATTGAGGCTTCCTTACCGCCATTGGAGAAGGCTGTATTGGCACAAACAAGTCACATACACTTTGCTTATACATCTGGTACGATTTCTTTTGAGCAGTTATTTCACCTTGTGTGGATTTACTGGAAATGGTTCCTTGGAATCTGATAATGATAGTTTCTTTATGCATGGTTTTGCTTTTGAAAGATAAAGTCATTGTATTTCTCTATATAGATAGATTGAGCCATCTGGCCAATCGCTCTATAAAGTTTCATTTGCTTTGTCTGACATTGTCAATACTTAATATAATGACCCCTGTTAGCTTGCATGCCCTTAAATTGTTAGGAGAAATCTAAATATTTAGAAAACCTGATTACTTAAACCTTCTAGTGACATACGCACCATATTTTGTTCACGTTTGCATTCTTTTTTGTTTTGCCGGATTACTTAATGTTTCGATTTGACTAGAGATATAATTATTATTATTCTCAAAGGTGGATTTTCTTGGCCATCATTATTACTTTTGGGTTTTATGATCCTTTATGATTTTTCTTCTAGTGGTGCTTGTTATTATGCCATTTTGGTATTAGGATTGATTTCATTATAATCAGTAAATTCAGAACCATACATATCAGTAAATAGTAGTTTTTTTTATATATGAGTTGCTTTTAGGGAGTTAATTTATCCTATGCAGTAGGATTTCTAGTGTATCCACAAATACAGATATGGGTCTGCTTGTTGCTGGAACTGAATATTGTGGTGCGTTTGAGGAGAGGTTGAAGAAACTGATGGAGGAAATTAAACAAAGTGATGAGATAATACTTTTTATCGATGAAATGCACACTCTAATTGGAGCTGGAGCAGCTGAAAGGGCTATTGATGCTGTTAACATACTAAAACCTTCTCTTGGAAGGGCTATTGATGCAGGTGGAGCATATTATCAGAGAGGAGAACATGATGGCTGCCCAGGAGATCATTGAACTGTTCTGTGAATTAATTGCTGTGAGACTTCCAATAATCGAGGCACAAAGGTATTCTAGCTTTGTTTGCTTGTTTGAATTTACTTTACATCATTGACATCCAAGTATGATTTACAACTAAGGTAGCAATGTGTAGAACATGCATTTGTTAACATGAAGCATTCATTTTTTTTCTCACTAAAAGTAGCACTACCCCCCCCCCCCCCTTTTTTTTTCTCTGAATTATTCATCTTTCACTTATCTCTTAGGATTTTTAGTAATATAAATCAATATCCATGTGGATTAGAATATGTTTTTGTCTATCTTCTATATGCCATTTGACTCGTTATTTTGTCTCATAAAATTTTTAATGTTTCTCAGGGAATGTCCCCTAGATTTGAAGGAAGCCATATCTAGTGTATGTTTTGCTGCACCCAGATGTGCAGATCTGCCGAAGTTATTGTAGGTTCAGCAGGCATTTGCTGCCAAATATGGGAAGGAATTTTTATCTGCTGCTACTGAACTCAGGCCGGACTATGGTGTTAATTGCCAGGTTCCTTAACTTTTCATCCTATGTGGAGAAAACCATTTATATAGACTTACCATCAAGGATGGAAGTTATTCTCTTTTATGACATTTTTCTTTGTGAATTTCACTTGTAGTTAATAGAGCTGCTGTTGGTTCGTGCTCCATCACCTGAAAAGAAACTGAACCTTTTAAAAGAAATTGTTGTTGAGCATGAGATAGAATGGGATCCGGCTGCTTCAGAAACCGAGTTCTTTAAGAAACACGAGGACTTGCTGGTAAGTACTAGGCAGTAGTGACTAGTGCAACAGTAACAATCTCATGTTGGCTTTCCTTTCTTTGCACCATAATCTTAAAATGATTTTTCATTGCCAGAATGGCCCCACACAATTTGTTGGGTCAAACGTGCCACCACCTGAAGAAAAACAAGATGAAGAGTCAAACACTGCTCCTGATACTTTCAATAAAGAACAACCTGATTCTGATTCCGATTCAGACATATTGGACTTCCCTGATGTGCCTTAGGTATCGGTCCAGCCAAATGCAAATACTGCCACAGCTCCAGTTGTTCCACCTCCTGAAGTTAATCTTCGTTCATCTAGCTACTCTGGAGTCTGGAGATATCCCAGACATAAGGCATGAGCAACTTCACGAGATGTCAACTATTCAGAGAGATGAACCCCATAATACATCTGGTAAAATGGAAAGCAAGCAGTTTGTGCCGTTCATCTCCCCTCCACTACCGGCTGGATCATATTCTACTAGACATAGTGATTCTCCTCCCCCCATGTTGAGCACAAAAACTGAAGCCAATGTGAACTCCTTGTCAAGCTCAAAATCTGAAGCCAATGTGGACCTGCAGGATGTGTTGGCTGCTTCTCATGCTGCCACAAAATCTGCTGAATGTGCTACAGCTGCAGCTCGCTCAGCAGCTAGTCTTGCTCAAGTCCGAATTAGCGAGCTTACCAGGGAAAACAGTGAACAGTCACCTGATAGCAGCTCTGTGAACGCATTTTATGCAGGGGATGACAATCAATCTACTACAGAAAGGGGACATCTAGCTAAGCATAATTCTAGAGGTACCTCCGATGGCAGTGGCAGAAATACTCTTGAACTTAACCAGGATCACTTTGCTTCAGACTCTCTATCTGGTTCACCAAGTTTTCCTTCATTCGATACACTCAAAGCAGATTTTGATTCTTCTTTACCAAAAAATCATTCAGTGGGAGAGAAATTCTCTCCTCACCAGCCTAATAGATTGCCTTCATTAGATGATGATCCATATTTTTCATACCCCAACTTATTTTCCCGGCATAGCTCAAATGTAGGATCACAGAATCATCATTCAGATAGTAGCCGTTCCACTCATGATATGTGACAGGGAATTGTCATTCAACCACTCATTTGACTCTGGAAGTCTTGCTCCCGAGTGTTGTTTACATTTTATGCCAGATGTAAAGTCTACATTATTTTTGTTTTAATTTTAGAGAGTACGGAAGTCCCTACTTTCTTGTCTACACGGAACAAAGTATGGCTAGATTTGCATGATGGTGGGCGATAGTTCAGAAGCCTTGAATTCTCAGTTGCTGGGTACTCCCAATGGATATAAATTTGCTGTGGTGCTAAAAATAAAAGCTTTCAGCATCAATGTATCATGTGGATATGAGATTGCCCAATGTTAGATTACCACCTTACTGAATACTGCTAGACATGTCTTGCTTTCCAAACTTGGTTTGTAATTACTTGTAGTATTGGTTCAGTTTTATAGTGTGAATTGTGAAATATTTCACTCTACCTCCAAAGGCGTTTTAGTGTGAAATATTTTTGTCCTCGAGTTACTCAAATTTGGGTTCAGCCACCTAACACATACATTAATGTTGCTTCTGTAGGCGAGAACGTGTTGCCCAGTGTCTTCATTCAATAATTTATATCTTTTAGGCGTTGTGAATAAACAAACGATAACTTTACATCTGTCAAAGACCCTCCTCTGCTCTAGTATACACCTATCCTCCGGTTAATTTTAAACATTTAATTTTTCCTTTTCTAATTAAATAAAATAAATTTACAGAGAGGAGATAATTTTGTAAAAGAGAGACGAGAGAGAGTTGAAAGAAGAAAAAAAGTTTTCATATACAAATCCATACATTTGATTTAGAAAGCAATCAACGGTAGAAAAGGACTGTTGCTTTTATTACTGTCTATTACATATGTTTATTTATCCAAAATGCACATAACCCTATTTTATCATATTATAATACATCACAGCTTCATGTAAATCATTGTCGGCCACCATTTCAATACAAAAGTAATAACGTTCTAAACAAGCAAAAAATTAGAACAAAATATAGCCAATCATCTTATAGGAAATATCAAATAAGCAAGCCACAATTTTGTCAAAATTATCCATGTTTAACTCACCCAGCAGGAGTAGCTGGTTCATCACTAGGAACAAGACTCATCAAATCACCAAGTAAATCCAGCACAGGCACGACAGGTGGAGGTGATGGCGGTGCAACGGATGCCGGGGTTGAAACAGCACCATTGGCAGGATTTGCAGAAGATGACTCAGAATATGCTGTTTCACTTCCCTCAGGATACTCTTCATCTTCAGCTTTCTGGGCTGAGGTGTGTGAACGGGTTACAAATGCATCTGGAGGCTTGTGATAAACTGAAGATAATGTAGTAATGTTGACAAGGATCTCATCAAGTAGAGACAAATCAAGTTGGTTTGAGTCATCAGTTATCATAGGTTTCTCAGCTAACACAACATCCTTAGCTGCCTGAGAAAGACAAGTTAGGACCATTAATTGTTACAGCTCAAAATTGATATTCAAAGGAGAAGTCAAGTAAGAATTTGACCTAAAGGTTGATCATAGGAGTATGTGCTTAATAGTAGATTCCCAGAACCATCTTATACAACTAACAACAAAATGGTAAACTTTTTGTTTGGCTTCCAACAATTTTAGGAACCTTTCTAGGAATACACTAGTCAATAAAGTTGAGAGAGAGAGAGAGATTTCTTAGATTTTTTGAGGAAGAAGAAAGTATCATAGTCCATAACATACAGACAAAGGAATACACACAATTATCTAAGATATATCAATTTAGACTATAATTTTAAAGAAAAAGATCTCACAGATAAAGGTTTGCATACTAAGTAAAACAGAGGTCCTACAACTCAATTTTGGTAGAGAAAGATCAGTTTGTTTGACACCCTTCCTATATAATTCAAAGATGGCGTTTTGAGGACACTGAAAATGGGGTGTGAAAGTACTGTCTAGATAATAATATATCAAGAAATTTCACTATGCTCTCCATAAAACTTTTAATTTTAGAATCTTTTCGAGAACTTCAATTGGTCCATAAATAAGGGGTTCAGTTCTTGACAAGTATGTTGTATGCAATATGAGGCAGTACCTGAATCATCTGTTGTGGGCCCTCAGTACCTGAATCATCTCTAATTTGATTGCACAACGACCAATAGCGCGAACAGCCTTTCTAAAAAAATCGACATCAAAGGACTAAAGAAATCAAAACTAGCCCCTTGCTTAACAAGTTAATATAATACATGAGGATGCAGCCACTGATAATTAATATGCAACTGTTAAGCTGCAATTCAGCACCAAGCGAATGAAAGACATACAAGTCTCATCACTGAAACAAGATAACTTGCTATTTATAAAAAAAAATACAGAAAAGAACACATTTCATTAATGAAAGGACAGAAGGTCCAAATACGAACTACATAAAACAAGAAATAAGTAAAAATAGCTTGAAATGAATCTCAACTTTTCCATTTTCACATAGATAGGATCATTGTACTTGCAGAAAAACACCTGCAGATATATAATAAGCCCAGTCTCCAAACTAGAGAAGAGAAGTTCTTCACTAGTGCCCAAATGTGCTATTTCTTAATGAAGAATTCAACAAAATCGGTTTTAGATCACCACCTTAATTTCATGGGCAAGAATTGGTGGTCTTCTTTGTACCATAAGATTGATATTCCGCAGGGCTACATATTGTATTTCGGGTTCTGCATAGAGTAATGTCACAAGAGGAGGAGCCATCTTTTTACAGAGATTTCGAACCACATCAGTGCTGGTGATGAGCTCCATTTGTTGCAGGATCACGTACATCCCATTAAAAACTGTAGTTAGCAAACAACATAAAATGTAATCTCTAATGTGCAATGCAAGATAATAAGTAAAGGGGAAAAAAATAAATAAACAAAATTTACCTTAACAGCTGATAGTACAACTGCACAATTGGCATGCTGTAACCTTGGAGTAACTCTTTCTACTATGTTTTCAGCCTCACGAGCATTGGCTGCCTTGTATCTAGAGAGAACATCCAAGATAAAAAATTGACCCCATCCGGTCATTAAGTAAAAACAAGAGATATTAGCTTAACTTAGAACAATATGAAATTGAATACGGAAATAGAAATGACAGGATGATGTACATGACAACAATAAAAATATTGCACTTAAATCCATATACCCTTCTTTTTTTTCTTTTTAACTTTCCAGCTTCTATTATTTTGTTTCCTTGATTTAGAGCCAGCATTCCAGCTCTGCAAATCCCTGTATATAGATCACGATCATATTCAATTCTAGCTAACATGTGATTTCACCATATTATAAGATAAAGCAAGTAACAATAATAAGTGTCTTTAAAGTTTTGGTGCACATATTAAGAAAATATTAAGACTAAGATTACATTATTAATTTATTATCACAGAGGACAAGTGAGAATGTAGCTTGGCCTTTATCACTTTACTATCTAATAATGTAGAAATGCTAAAGTTAGTAGCATCATCCTCTATATGCTATATCTATGCATTGTCCATATTAATATAAATCTCATTCAGAATTCTTATTTCTTTTGATCTCTTCTCAAATTCATAAAGCTAGTTAAGATATGGGTTTTACTGGAGAATTGGTAAGAGGTGTCTTCTCCAGAAATGGTTCTGCCGCATCATACGAAAGCAAAGTGAGTCTCTCAAAAATGCTATATATATATATGCTGCAAGAATTCTTGATCATATCACAAATTTTGTAACTTTTTCTCAGGGTAGGCGAAATTCAACAGAAAATCGAAGATGGGGTTCTGTTAGATTATACTTGTGTGGAAATGAATTCAATTCGGTTGTGGCAGAGGAGGATTCAGCTTCACTTGAGTTCTGAAGTTACAGTTACACAACCAATAATACAAGAGAACTTGAGTGATAGAGAATATGCCAAAAGTGAAGAAACTGTGGAGAATATAATAGAACAAGAAGAAATGCCAAATTCAAGTAGTTCTACATTATTGAGTGAGAAGCAGTAGCAATTCGGATTCAATCAGCATATAGAAGCTTTCTGGTTAGCTCAATAAACTTAAATAACATCAATTTGCATATATTCACATCAGTTATATCAATAAATTCATTATTTATATTATGCTTAGTATTTTTTCCTTCTTCTTATGATTATTTTGCTATAAATTTCAGTTAAGGCGTCGAAAGGATGAAATCGGATGCAATAATGGTGAAGTTCAGCTCAATTTAGTAACTGAAAGTCCAGATAGAAAGTCCATGGGAACCTCAGTTGAAGTTCAAACTGAAAATTCAGCCGACGGTTGAAGGCGAAAACAAAGCAGAAGGTATAACAGAAGACGATGTTAAATTCATGAAACTAGCAAGTAACATGATTTTGTTAGAAGAAAAACAACTAACTTTGGTTCACTTGAAATGTTGTCATAAATTCAAAGACTTGAATTCAGATTAAGCTTAAAATAATTCACCAAAGCTCATCTTATTCTTGCATAAATAAAAAAGTGTTAAAAGAGTGATTGAAGGTGCTAAGCTTATCAATTTAGCTATAATTCGCCATCGATCGAATTCTGTTAACTAGCATAGTTCATGAGATTTTCAGGAAGAATGGGATGATAGCACTGTGAGTAGCTATGTATAAAAAATGCTAATGCAGAACAGAATGGAGGCATCAACCAGAAGAGAAAGAGTACTCGCTTATGCTTTCTCCCAACAGGTAAACGTCTTAACACTATTTGCATAGAAGGAATGGATAGTGCAGGGAGGAAGTTACCGGATCGGAGAGGCTGACGACGGTGATGAAGAACGAGGAAGACGGCGACGCTCTCTGGAACCAAGAAGACGGCGACGCTCTCTGGAGCGCACAAGATGGCGACGCTCTCTGACGCGACGACGTTCTTCTCGGCTAGGTGAGGCACGCGCGAAAGCTGCGGTGACCTTGGTAGGGCGTGGTGGAGGAAGCCTCTTTGTCTTCTTTCCGAGGGAGAAGAGACGAGATTGAAGAGAAAGAGAGGGAGATACAAACACTGAGGAGATACGAAGGTCGGGTGAGGAATTTAGCAAAACAAAGAATAAATCAATAAAGTGATTTTTTTAGTATTTTTTAGATTTGTGTAATATTTTTGGTATCAATGATTGATTAGGGTTTATGAAGATAAATAATTTTGTTAGATGTGTTTTTGTTTTTGTTTTTTAGATTATTTAAATTTTAAAATAATAAAATTAAATATTTTGATTAATTTAAAAGAATAATTTTTGTCTAATATATCAAAAAAGATATTTAAGTCTTTTAAAAAATTAAATAAAAAATATTTTTTATTTTTATTAAATTATAAGAGTATTTTAGTAAAATTAGTGATATGATATATATTTTTTTTAAAAAATCTGATGTGGAAAATAAATTTTACATGGCTTGTTATTTGTTCATATTTTAAACGTATCGGTACGTATAAATTTACCATTGTATCGATGCAAACACCTTATATTAATATCTTATATTTTTGAGAAAATGACAAATCCGTCCCGACCTTTTTTTTAGAAGACATTTTTGTCCCTGATGATTGCAAAATACAATGATGTCCCTGACCCTTCAAAATTTTGGACAAATCTATCCCCCGTTAATCTCAGCCCGTTAGCCCCGTCGGAAAGTGCTGAGTTGGCTGCCGTGGCTCTGACGTGGATGTAACGGGGGGACACGTTGGCATGACTTTCTGGAAATAAGACAGATTAGTCCCCAGCCCCCTTAAACGATGCCGTTTCTCCCCCGCCCCTCCAAACACAGTTTAATCCCCATATGTAATACCCATAACACCCATGCTTTCTCGTCTGAATTACTGAAAACCCTAGAAGAGTAACGATCAAAGTCCCCCTCCCCTGTTTCTCCCTCCAAAAATTGCACTACGTGGAAGAGCAATCGGTCCGTTGTGGAGTTGCTGTGGGAGGCCAACAAGGAGGATTTCGTTGAGGGCGTACTTGCTGTCTTCCTTAGAAGGTAAGATCGTGATCCTTTTCGTTTAAGTTTTAGTTATTGTGTGGGAAGGAAGGGTGAATGCAGTGTGTGTGCATGTTGAGAGCGTGGGAAACAGGGGTATAATGTAGTGGTTTATTTCTTTTGAAAACGTTGTGTGTATGATCAGTAGGGGGGAACTTGTTCGGGCAAAGGGGTTTCGTTCAAAATTTTGGTAACTGTTTATGGACTGAGACCTTGTTGATCATTGGTTAATTTCAGATGGTTGACGTTTTTGTGGTGCCGGTTTTTCACCATGGAGGAAAGTTTGTCAGAGGGATTGATGGAGCCCTGGTTTATGAAAATGGGAAGGAAGAGAGATTCCCTGAGATGGACCTGGACTTTGTGAACTTTGGGGACCTTGTTACGTTGTTCAAGGGTTTGGGATACCAGTCATACAGGGAAGTATACTGGTATGATCCCACAAGTAGCGACATTGAGTCGGGTTTGAACAAGTTAACTGGGGATGCTGGAATAAATGCAATGCGAGAAAACATATCGAAGAACCAAAACTCTGCTGAGTTTCATATATACTTTGATCATGGAGTAGATGTCCCTGAGGTTGTTGAAGATGCTGGAAGGGATGCTGATGGGGCAGCGGATGTGGAGGTGGATGTGGATGAGATATTAGAGGAACTGAAGACATCCTCTTCATCAGATGACGGGTACGAAAGCACGGAGGATGTGCTTAACAAACCTCCACCAGCTGAAGTGGAGACCTCTAGTTCTGAGAGTGAAAAAGAAGCCAGTTGCAAGAGAAAAAGATCAACACATGGTAGAAAAAGATAGTCACCCCGAAGAAGCCAGCTGCAAGGAGGCAAGGGTCAAAGGGAAAAGCTAAGGTTGAACAAAGGAGGGTTCAGAAACGGGCCAGGGTGAATGTTAGGGGAGAAAATAGTTCAGGGGTTAATACTGGTGGTCAGGGGGCTGCTCGTCCGAATGATGAAGGAGGAGGTGGTGGTAATCCTGGTGTGGAGCCGAACAATGCAGGGGTAGGGGTTTCTACATTAGTGAGTTGCCATCAGAAATGGAAGAAATTGTATTTGAGTATGAATTCGAGGAGTTGCATACACCCATTTCATCTGATGATGAAGGTAGCAGCAGGAGATTTCCTGAATTCGACGATGGCTATGCTCACGGTGAGGGGAGATTTGAGTTGGGAACCAGATTTGCTACTGTTGAAAGGTTTAAGGAGGTGGTGAAGGATTCCTTCATAGCTGAAGGGAGGGAGCTGAAGTGGATAAAGAATGACAAGGAGAGGGTAAGGGTGGGTTGCAAGGATGAGGAGTGTCCATTCCTGGTTCATTTGTCCTATAACAAAACCTTGTAGTGTTATCAAGTAAAGACATATGTGCAAGAACATACTTGTGCAAGGGATTTAGGGAGCAATGCAGCTGACCAGCATTGGCTTAGCAAGAAGATTGAAAACAGGATGGCAACCCAACCCCACATGAACACGAAGGAGGCAACTGACTTTCTAAGAGAGGATTTTTCATTATGTCCCCACCCTAAGATGATGTACAGAGCAGTAGTTGAGGCCAGGGAGAAGATCATGGGCAATGAGAGGGACCAATACAAACGGAGCAGAGACTACTGTGAGTAGATTCTGATAAGCAATCCAGGTTCGACGGCCAGGTTGGAGCTTATGCCAGTTCCAGAATCACCTCCCGTATTTGATAAACTATACATATGCTTGGATGCTTGTAAGAAAGGGTTCAAGGATGGGTGCAGACCTTTGTTGCACCTAGATGGCTATTTTTTGAAAACCTACTATATGGGTTGGCTTCTAGCAGCAGTTTCCCAAGATGCCAACAATCAGTTCTACGTTGTTGCATATGGAGTTGTTAGGGGTGAGACCAAAGATGCTTGGAAATGGTTCCTGAATAATCTCCAGGAAGACATTGGTGACAGTGCCAGCCATGGGTGGACCTTCATATCAGACCAACAAAAAGTAAGATTTAATTATGATTAGTCAATTAGTTTAGTTTCAGATATGAAGGTTTTAATTTCACATAACATTCCTTAATGTCCTTTTTATGGTGCAGGGTTTACTGCCTGCGCTAAAGGAGGTTATGCCACATGCAAAGCTACGCAATTGTGTGATGCATATGTGGAAGAATTTCATCAATCGCTTCAAAGACTTGTACATTAGGGAGGTTGTGTGGGAGTGTGCTAGATGCACAACCATTGCAGAATTCAAGGAATGTATGGACAAACTGAAGCAAGTTAACCATGGGGCTTGGGAATATCTCAGCAGGTTTCCACCAGAAAGTTGGGTTAAGGCATATTTCTCTCATGCGGCAAAGGTTGATAACCTCACAAATAATATGTGTGAGATTTTCAATGCAAAAATAGTTACTTACCGTACGAAGCCCATCCTCACCATGTGTGAAGAAATCAGATGTTATCTGATGAGGAGGATGGTGAATCACAAACGGATCCTGGATAACCACACTGGAAAGCTAGTACCAGTACAGCAGAAGAGGATGGAGAGGTTAGTCAATCTTAGTACTAAGTGGATGGCTGAATGGGTTGGTGACAACGAGAGGAAAATGTTTGAGGTGAGCCGGAAGGCAAGCAAGGTTGATGTAGATCTAATTAAATACACTTGCTCCTGCAACAAATGGCAACTTACTGGTAACCTCTTTCTCTCTGTAGTCAGAATGATTCCTGGATTGTTTTGTTATTTTGCACATCTTTAAAACTGTTTCCCTTGTCACCTCAGGCATGCCTTGCATACATGCACTTGCTGCCATTAGAAAGAGACGGGACCAGCCACAAGACTACGTGCACCCTTGGCTGTGTATGGAGTCCATCAGGAGGACTTATGCACACTGTATTCAACCAGTGCCAAGTTCAGAGTTCTAGGCCAGAACTGAATTCACACAGCCAGACCCACCCATCATCAAAAGAGGGATTGGGCGCCCAAAGGTGCACAATTGGCAGAAAGACCCTGCAGAGCCATTGATGCAAGGGGGTAAGCTGAAGAAGTCGTTCTCTGTGTCTTGCAGCAAGTGTGGTGAGAAGGGCCATAATTACAAAACTTGCAAAGGAGCACCATCGAACCCGAATTGGAAACCGAAGACCAAAAGGCCTAAGAAGAAGAAAGAGAGCACATCCCAAGCACTTGTCTGTCTTCCTTTGTCACAGTCTGCTCCACCACCAGAGGTAAAATCAGTTGCTTAATAATGGTATATTTGCTTATAAGATCTAGCAACTATTCTGTCCCTAATGCAAGTAGTTCAGGCTTTAAAATGTCTTAGTACTTTAAACCTCAGAGATTTGTATGTCTTAGTATCTGAATCTTCAAGGATGGATCTGTATTAGTATATGAATCCTTAGGAACTAATATGTCCTCATATTAAATTGTCAGGATGCTTCACACAGCCAATCAAGCAGCTCAACACCCCAGCAGCAAGAACCTACTGTAACTGTCTAATTGTTTGTCATTATTTCCTGTTTAGTATATTTTCTGAGTATTTACTGCTTGATTATGTTGGCGTCATATATGGCAGGTTCCGAGCGGAGCTGGTTCAGCTGCGATGAACGTTGCCCCTGCTCCAACAAGAGTTACAAGATCAACAATTGTATTAGGACCACCTACCCCAACGGGATCCAGTGCCAGGCCACCCGCCCCAAGTTTAAACCAGCCCTTTAGGCCCCCAGGAAATGCTCCATCCATGGTCACCAGCACAGGTCGCCCTAAACCGTCAAAGTTCAGATCAAAACAGAAGATTTTCAGGCCACCTGCTCCACTTGCTCAAGGGCCACCACCTTGTAGCACACAGCACCAAGAACCAGTTCACCAAGCACCATCTAGCACGCAGGTAGCTGCACAGCCTCAGCAGGCCCCACCCCCACAAGCATCTAAACCAACTGTCTCAGCGTCGAAGGAGTCCAACGAATGAAGCAACTCATGTCTTATGTTATTTTGTGGCAAATGTGTCCTGCTGTAAACATTTTTTGTATTTCCCAGATATAACTATCTTTTTTTTGGGTATTAGCCTGTTTTTTTGGTAACCTGTTTGTGGTTAAGGAAAAACTTGTCATTGGTAGCATGCCATACATGTGCAGACATTACTAGCCAAGTAGTCGTCCTTTTTTTTTTGGGTTGTCAGTTACAATGAACAATGTTTGGGTTCAAAGGTTTAATGCCAGTTACTCAGGGTTTGATTACCTGTGATATAGCCAGCTTTCATTTTCTGCATTACATTGCAATATACAGGATACAAAATTCAAACATTTCTAGAAAGAATATGTTCAATTTTTTCCAGGCAACATGTAACAAAATTTATCATATTGAACCATCAATCAGTTCTTACAAACATAAAATACCAGCAATCAGGACAATTATAATCACATACATACACCATCTAATTGGATTTTTTTTGGACTCTAAACCTACAATCCTCTTCTCTAAACAATTGATCTTCTTTTCCATGCCATGCTTCCATTCATGCTCTTCAACGTCACCTAATTCCTTCTCTGCCTGGAACCTTGAATCACTCAACCCAAGCCTTCCAATGTGCTCATCTAACCACAAAATAAACTTGCAATGGGGTTGTCTCACCTGCACAAATTCATTCCACATATATTACCATGAAAACCTGGGTTACCCAAAACCCTAACACTAACAGATTCCCAAACAGTTATACATACCTTATAAAACGGACATCCGAGAAATAATCTGTTAGGGTTGCTGCTGGTATTCGACATGAACATGATGGCGTGTTCTCCACAGAAGCACTTCGGTGCCACGACATCTTTGCCATCCTTCCCCTTATGACCAGAACCTTCGGCGAATTGCTCTTCCCTTACTACACCTCCACTCCTTCGGGAGCAAGATGATACCCCATCCGATGCCATGCTCCCTTTCTTCGTTCACCACTTTCTCCCTTTCTGTGCAGACGAGGAAATAGGGTTCAAGATTTTGAAAGATTGGGGGTGGGGGAGAAACGGCGTCGTTTAAGGGGGCTGGGGACTAATCTGTCTTATTTCCAGAAATTCATGCCAACGTGTCCCCCCGTTACATCGACGTCAGAGCCACGGCAGCCAACTCAGCACTTTCCGACGGGGCTAACGGGCTGAGATTAACGGGGGGATAGATTTGTCCAAAATTTTGAAAGATCAGGGACATCATTGTATTTTGCAATCATCAGGGACGAAAATGTCTTCTAAAAAAAGGTCAGGGACGGATTTGTCTTTTTCTCTATATTTTTTATTTTTTCAATTTTAGACTATCACAAATATTAGTTACTCTTCAATAATAACAATACTTTTAAAATAACAAAAAATGTACAATTACCTATAAGCCTGACCCGGATGGCGGATGTGGTGGAGAAGGCAGCGAGTCACCCTGGTCCTTTGGGATATCACCGTGCTCTTCCAGTTGGTGATACTCCTCCTCCTCCTCGGACTCCACGTCCAAGTGCTCTCTGTGGAGCATGACCCTATCCTTGCGGCGTCGTGCAGCACCTTCGTGCTTTCTAACACCCCTCTCTCGGCTGGTAGGCCTCCTGGTGTTCGGTCGAACCTCCCTGGCTGCCTACGACGGTCAAGGACGTCCCAGTGAAGGTCTAGGACGTCCCTCAACTTGCTGGCAGTAGGTTGCACGTCTCCCGGTAAAATCGACCAGCCTGGGGTAATCTAGTACGTCCTACCTCGACAAGTGTTTGACATGGCAAGCTACTCTATACCAATCCCAGTAGGCCAATAGTACCGCGTCGGCCGATAGTCAAAGCACGGCTGAATGGGTATGTGGTGTCCCTCCCCAAACCGAGTCCTCCACCGGTTGTACCACCCACAAAGCTTGGTCGGCAACCAGACGTCCTCACCACGGCCCGTCGTAGTCAGGAACTTGTCAACGTTGACCGGGTTCCTTCTCGCCATTGAACTAACACTTCACACAATTGGGATGGTAGAATTCCACTATATTGAAGCATACGAGGGGGACAACAGACATCCATGTCCCCACTCTACCTCCTCATTCAGCCATAGGGGGCACATATCCTGCAGTGCAGGGTCGTCGTACAGTATCCACGTGAACTATAATGGACGCATCGAAAGAGATGTCAATGATAGTTGCTATAAAAGGTTGACTAATCTATGCAACTGAACCAAATAAAAGGGTAAATGGCTTACCTCATCCCAGAGTAACTGATCCAACTCCTAATACCATCGGCAGACCCTATGCTCGTACTGGTCCCTGTTCTGCTGTGTCATGCCGATCAACCTGTGGACACTTGTAACATTAACCACCATTCAGTCAATCTGTCTTAATAATGTTATGCGAAAAATGAAGAATAGTAAAACCAAACTAAATAGTTACCTCCCAGCCATAGGGAACATGTGACTCTGTCGCTCAGGTGGACACTACTTAGGGAACCTCTGGTATATCCAAGATACCAGTAGAGGAGTGCACCTAGCGATGTCTGTGGTAGAGCGGTGGGCCGCAGAACATAAGGAATGGTACGTCCATGCTAGCACTGCAAATCCTCAAGACAAACTTCGGCACCTCTTAAAATCGTCAAGTAGTGGGAGCCACTGGAGACGAACCTCATTATTGGACTTATCAATCATCAAGTAACCCCCTATCGTCAATAGTATGTAGCACCTCGCATACTGTCGGAGAATGGTTGGGTCATCAGTACTGGGCGGCATCTGTCAGACATGCTCCTTGCTGCTGGACTACAGGAGGCTTGACACCGAGTAGCTTTTCAACCAACTCCCAGCCCCAGTCCCCAGTTCCATACCATGTGTGAAAGTCACAAAAGCAACCACCCACGGGATCTCCATTAGCACGCAATCTGAGGTGGTATGCGACGTCCTGTAAGGTGATCATGCACTCACCCACGACAGGTGGAAGGTGCAGGTCTCTGAGCGCCAACGCTCAACGAATGTCGTGATCAGGGAGTTGTCGAACACAAAATCCCTGAGTGGCAACGCATCACCAAACCTGGCTTCCTTCAAGTACGGGACAATGACGTTCGGTGGTGGGAGTATGTGACTCACTCTCCTTGGAAGCAGTAGGCGAGGCCTCTGGTAAACAATAAAAATACTAAATCATGAATTAATTTGAATTATAAGTAAACTATTTAAGCAAATAACTACAAATCTTTAAGTTATAAATTTATTTACATAAAAAAGTTTACTTGAATAATGAAAGTATTTAGTAAAATAATTAATTTAAACGTCTATATAATACAATACAAATGAAAATGTCTTCTAAAATAAATAATGACTACACTAATAAAGGTCTATTTTATTTAAATTAAATAAAATTATGATGATTTTCAGTGGCTAAGAGAAGGGGGGTTAAATCTTAGCCCATTTTTTTTCTGCTTCTTAAAACTTGCTGGTTTTGGAAACAACTTCTCGAGACTTTTTTATTTTTGTCTCGTACCCAGCCACGAGATTTTTTCTTTTTATCTCGTAACCCGGCATGAGATATTTTTCAGATTTATCTCCTATGCAGCAGAAACAGAAATGAAGTAGAAGAAAGAGAGAGAACCACACCACGAAAAATCCTGGTTCAGCTGCCAAGTGCAATGCAGCCTACATCCAGTCTCCATCACAATAATGATGGAATTTCACTATAATCTTCATGATTACATACACCAATTCTCCTTAGGAACTACCCTTCCTATCCGGGACAAGTCCAAAATCTAAACCCCAATCATGAACTTGATTTGGTCACAACCAAGCTTTCAACTGCTAAGTACTAACCTAACTTACAAGAGGATTCCCATAGAATCATGAAACACAACACAGATGTACAAATAACCTCTAAGGACATCTATGGATTTTTTCTTTTAATTTTGCACTCTCTGCCTTTTTCCGCTCTATGGCTTTTTCTTACAAACCTCACTGTTTGCCTTTTTTTCATGAGACTCAAGACAGACAAAATTAAACAGAAAAATACAAAATGAAGAACATTGAAGGAGAAGAACTTCTGTTAGCTTAGGTAGCTATGAGAACTCTGTGCCTTGCACTCTCACTCCTTGCTTCAAGCCCTGGCTGTTCTCCCTTATTTATAGAAGAGGAAGCCTCCACGATTGAAACTGTTGAACCAAGCTAAACTTCTTCTTCTTCAAACAAAAACCGGTTCGGCCAGAGAGAGAGAGAGAGGAGAGGAGACCGAATGTAAAACCCAACATGCAATTACCTCTGTGTCTTCCCTTTGCACCAAGCTTTATCAATCCGAGCCTTCCATCTTGACTTGCACTCCAAGAAGGATTCCTAGCGCTTGATGAGTTCTTGATGATGATAGCTTCATCTGCTCCAACTTCTGCCTCATCCACCACGTAGCTACAGTGGCTACCTCCTGTAGTGGTTGAGTAAAAGCAGAGACAAGCCATACCTCCAAGGATCTTCTTCCTCTAACCGAATTGATCTTCTTCTATTTTTGGTTATGGAAGGCTTGAGATTACTTCACCACATCTTACCTTTTGTGGTAAAAATCTTAGCCACGCCATACCACAGATTTTCTTTTTCTTACCGTCATCATCACAATGGCCATGACACTAGCTTCTTCCACCTTCTTTTGATAGCTTAAAATTTCTTCCATAGTTGCTGTGAAGTGACCGAAGCTAGAGGAGAGAAGAGAGAGAAGAGAGAGAAATTTGAACAATAATCAATGAAATTGATAAAATGAATTAAGTTTCCCACTTTCCTTTGCGGAGTAGCGTGTAGCACTGATGATAGCAATCAAATCAATTGCTATTTTCTCTCTCATGGTTCCAATGCAATTAAAGCAAGTTTAATAACTTTGAAATCTACCAAAAGAAGGGAATGGGATCCGTGGAAGCATGCATGGTTCCCTCTTTCTCATTTTTCTAATTTGAACCAAGCTTAGTGGGTCTTTTCTTCAAAATAGATTTGGGCTAATAATAATTGAATTTGGCCCAACTTTCACACTAACAATTCAGCCATATAACTTAAACATTTTCTTGAACAAGGCTGATTGTATTGGGCTTGGTTGTCTAGATTCTGGCTCAATTAACAAAACATTATTTCAGCCATCATAAAATACTTTTGCATCAATGCTAAAAATTATATTCCATTGGGCTTGTTATATTTTTTTTTTCTTTTTGGCCCAAGACATAATTTGCAGGTAATCAAAATTATTAATTAGCAAATTGGAATTAAAGCTCAAATTAATAATTTTACAATTAATTCTATTAATAATGTTTGATCATCACTAATTTTAATTTGGAGTTTTCCAAACTCATCAATCTCCCCCTTGATGACAAACATTATTAAAAATTGAAATGGAAAGAGATCAAAGATTAGAGTACTCCCTTTGAATATTGGGATTCCTTCACCTTTCCAATTGTTACATGGCTCCCCCTTAATATATGCCATTTTACCAAGGGAAGCTTTTCCTGTAACTTTTGAAATCAAGCTTAAGGCAACTATGTTATCCAATATATGAAATTTTGAGATGTTGAATGACTTAATTTATGAGCAGAAACAACATGATACACACAGCTTGACTTGTTATCATATAAATAATTTTTTGCTCAATAACAATAAAAAAATACTTTGAGTACAGAGTACATGAAAAGCAGTTGATAATTCCCAAATAATTTGATTATATGAACAACATTTTTCAGCCATCATATCAGAGCAAAAATTATCAGTTTATAGTAAGAAAAACATTTTCAACTTAAACAGAATCATATCAGAGCATAAGGAATATATCAATGTATCAAAGCTTAAAGAGATTATCAAATCACAACTAAATTCAAATCACAATTAAATCCCAAATTCAACAAACATTTCAACAAAACAGAGCATGAGGCATCAACACAGCAGAACATGTCAAAAATAACCAAGTTCCAAATACAGCAACTATTTCAACAAAACAGATCATAATCATTGGAACAGGGATGATCATGAATCACAAGAGATTTCAGTCCCTGTTTCTTTTCTTTCAATTTTTCAGCTTTCCTCCCCCTTTTGTCATCAAAGGGGAACCTGCAAAAAGTGACAATGCAACACACATAGATATAACCAAAGCCAAAATATCCAGTGTTTAACAAAATATCAGAGGTCTAGAGTATCCAAACAGCCTACAAAGTACCAAAATAAACCAAACAAAACCAAAATTCAACAAGAAACAAGTAAGTTAATCATCAGAAAGGTTGTACTCAGATCCAGATTTATCATCCTTATCGACAGCCCCATCTCCTCTTCAAAATTCTGAAGTATCAGACCAACTCTTTCTTGGCACTTTGTCCAAGCTTTTTCATTTTTGTATGCTTGCTTACGAGCGGTCTTGTAGGATTCCACCATCAGTTTGGACATGTTAGAAAATTCAGTGAGGACTTCCTTAATCGATTCTGTCACCTTGGATGGTTCGGCTGGGCGGCTCTCAAGATCACTGTCAGAGGGCATTGACCGTTTGCCTTTGGTGCCTTTCATAGTACCTGAAACTCCTCCTCCCTTAATTGATGAAACTTTATTCTCTACATCTTCATTAGTTAGATCAATATTGAAGTATTCAAATATGTAGGTAAGAAATATGCCATAGGGAAGGTTAGCCTTTTTGGTGCTCCTAACACATTCCCACATATGCCTTATCATGAGATATGCAAAGGAAATAGGAGATGAAGTAATAATGGCAAAAAGCACAAAGGAATCAGAAATGGTTACTCTATTGTGTGAGCCAGTCTGTGGAGTCAGAATGTGAGTAATAATTCTGTGCAGCAATGCTCTTTCTGGACCAAGGGCCTTGTGAGTTGGAACCGTGCCATCCAGCCCAGACAGATTTTCACAGATTTGTTGCAGAGCAATCTGATATGTAACTCCAACATAAGAATCCCATTTTTCTGACATATAAGCTGTCGGACCTTCATCAACATAACCTAGGGCAGCGCTTATTGTTTCTATGCTCAGAGTCATGTAAACCTTCTTCACATAGGAATGAATTGCACCAGCATCATGTTTGCATAAAATTCTCGGACCAAGGCAAGGTATACAGGTTTTTGAATTTTGAACAAGGGAGACCACTTCATATTCTCAAAAAGAGTGATGAAGTTGATTCCTTTAGCAGCAAGAGAGTCCAGGTTCACTATGTATGAAGCACACAAGTGACGTTTCTTCAACACCTCTTTGTGAAACTCATAAGACGCACAAGAATTAAATCTTCCTGGATCAAAATGTGAATGATTTTTGTTGTATTTGTTCTTGAAGTCCAGGAATTCCAGATTTGGTGGTTCTTTTGTGTTACGTAGCACGTAACCTTTGGTCTTCTGGGAGCTTCGGGCAGCAGTGTGTGGGGTTGCTTTCTCTGGAGATGAATGAGGTATGGATGTGTGAGACTCCTTTTCTTCTTCTTCGATTGGATCTTTCTCTTTTCCCAGCTTTCTTCTGTATGAGGTTTTCTTTGCTATCACCTTTCTTCTCATAGTGTTTGTTTGTTTAGAGGAGGGTGAGGGGGATGAAGAAGAGGTAGAATGAATATGAATGTGTGTATGGGTTTGAGGAGTTGAAGATGGAGGATGTCTTGGTAGAGGGGTTCGGCTACTCTTCCTTGGAGCAACTTTCTTTTTCATGTTATGAAAATGGAGAAGGAAGATGGAAGATGAAGAGAGGGGCCGAAGTGAGTGGAGAGATGTGGGAGGTTAGGGAAGCATTAAATACTGATTGGAGAGAGAAGTGAGGTATTTATTACCCATTAAGGGGTGCGGTTATTAACCAAGAAAAGATTTTAAAATTAAAACTTGAAGGGTTAGCTCCTAGAATCAAGGGATGAGGGAAGGATAAAGATTTGATTTGACAACAACCCCTTCCTACAAGATTTGATATGACAACTTTCAAAAGTATGATTAACACAATGAGAGATTCAAAACGGGTCAGAGTAAGGTCAAATAAATTTGGTGGGCCCAAGATAATTAATATCAGTTCAGTCTCCCCCTGAATCATGGCCCATTCCTCACGTCATAAAAAATGTCTCCTTCCTTCCTACGAGACAAAATCAAACAGAGTCAAAAAATTTCACTAATTATCAACATAACTTAATTCTATCATTCCCAAACTATTTCTCAAGGAACAGAATCTGTCTTCACACAAGGGCTTAGTGAAAATATCCGCAAGTTGTTCTTCGGATTTTACAAATTGAATATCAATAGTACCCTTTTGCATATGTTCTCTAATAAAATGATATTTGATCTCAATGTGCTTGGTTCTTGAGTGCAAAATAGAATTTTTTGAAATGTTTATAGCACTCATGTTGTCACAAAACAAGGGTATACTATTGATTTTTAATTTGTAATCCTCCAATTGAGTTTTTAACCAAATTAATTGTGAACAACATGCAGATGCAGAAATGTATTCAGCTTCGACTGTGGATAGAGCTACTGTTGCTTGTTTCTTGCTTGATCACATGTTGAGTGAGCTTCTAAGGAAGCAACACATGCCGGATGTGCTCCTTCTATCCACCCGATCTCCCGCATAATCTGCATCACAAAACCCTACTGCACAAAAATCATCAGATTTTGGATACCATAAGCCATAATTACTAGTTCCCTTAATGTATCTAATGATGCGTTTAACGGCCGAAAGATGGGATTCTTTTGGGTGAGATTGAAATCTTGAATATACACCCACACTTTGAACAATGTCCGGTCTAGAGGAAGTAAGATACATGAGTGAACCTATCATTCCTCTATACCTTGTTTCATCTACATCTTTGCCATCATAATCCTTTTCAAGTTTAGTGTTTGGATGTATTGGTGTTCCCATTGGTTTGAAATTTTCTAGGCCAAATTTCTTGATTAATTCTTTAGCATACTTTCCTTGGTGAATAAAGGTACTACTAGGAGTTTGTTTAATTTGGAGGCCAAGAAAGAATGTTAGCTCTCCCATTAAACTCATTTCAAACTCATTAGTCATGAGTTTTCCAAACTCTTCACACAAGGATTCATTGGCCGATCCAAACACTATATCATCCACATAAACTTGAACTAGGAGGATATCATCATTAGATGCTTTAATAAATAAAGTAGTATCGGTGGTACCCTTTGAAATTGATTTTCCAACAAGAAGGCACTAAGCCTTTCATACCAAGCTCTTGGAGCTTGCCTAAGACCATAAAGAGCCTTTGAGAGTTTGAAAATATGGTTTAGAAATTCTTTATCTTCAAAACCGGGAGGTTGTGCCACAAATACTTCTCTATCAATAAAACAATTAAGGAAAGCACATTTGACATCCATTTGAAACATTTTAAAACCCTTATGGGCAGCATAGGCAATAAGCAACCTAATTGCTTCCATTCTTACTACCGGAGCAAAAGACTCATCAAAATCTATATCCTTTTCTTAATCGTAACCTTGGGCCACTAATCTAGCCTTGTTACGAACAACTTTTCCATCCTCATCTAACTTATTTTTGAAAACCCACTTAGTACCCATTACCTTCTTACCATCCGGATGAGGTACTAGTGTCCAAACCTCATTCTTGTCAAATTGAGCAAGCTCTTCTTGCATGGCTTTGACCCAAGAGGGATCTTCAAGAGCTTGCTTCACATTATTAGGCTCTATTTGTGACAAGAAAGTGAGATTTATTGGTTCGGTTTGCCTTTTGGTTGAGGATCTTGTTGTTACACCATGAGAGGGATCACCAATGATAAAGTCATGAGGATAACCCCTCATGGACTTCCATTCTCTTGGCTTTCGGAGTGATGTTGAGATTTGATGAGTTTCAATTGGTTGTTCTGTTCCAGATTCTCTTGCTGGCTCAGGAGACAAAACAGAAATGTCTCCTCCATCCTAATGAGAAAAATTGGACGGACAGATTCGTCATTTTGGACAGACTTGGGATTTTCTTTACTGATTTCCATGTTGACAGCATTTTCACAATCTGTATCATTTTCTATCACAACACTGGGAATTGAGTTAGTATCACAAAAAGAAACTTGTATGGATTCCTCTATTGTTCTATGTTCTTTGAGGTAAATTCTATAAGCCTTGCTAGTGGTGGAGTATCCAACAAACATCCCCTCATAGGATTTTGGATCAAATTTATCAAGATTTCTTTATTGTTAAGTACAAAGCATTTGCATCCAAAAACATGGAAATACTTAAGATTAGGAGGGGTTCCTTTCCATAGCTCATAAGGAGTTTTCTTTAACCCTTTTCTAATAATGGTCCTATTCAAAATGTAACAAGCTATATTTACAGCTTCAGCCCATAGAAATTTTGGAATCTCATTTTCACATAGCATAGCCCTAGTCATCTCTTGAAGGCTTCTATTCCTTCTTTCAACCACCCCATTTTATTGAGGTGTTCTAGGGCATGAAACATTGTGAGCAATTCCAAAATCATCACAGAATTTTTCAAAGTCTTGATTTTTAAATTCCTTTCCATGATCACTTCTTAAATGGGCAATTTTCAAATCTTTTTCATTTTGAATTCTTTTACAAAGGGTTGAGAAAGCATGGAAAGCATCGTTCTTATGAGCAAGAAAAAGTACCCAACTAAATCTAGAGTAATCATCCACCACTACCAATCCATAATGTTTACCTCCTAAACTTTGTATTCTTGTTGGACCAAAAACATTTCTAATGGCCTCTTGGTAGAAATTCCATCTTTTGGTTTAAAAGAGGTTTTTACTTGTTTGCCTAATTGATAAGCATCACAAGTAATATCCTTATCAAATTTAATATTTGGAATTCCTGTTACCAAGTTTTTCTTAACAAGTTTAGAAATTTGGTACATGCTTGCATGACCTAATTTCTTATGCCATAGCCATTTTTCAGATTCAAGAGAGGTAAAGCATGTTACATTTTGATCTTTTAAATCTTCAAGAGTCAATCCATACACATTATTACATCTCTTAGCTTCAAACAAAATATCCCCAGATTTTTCACAAATAACTAAGCACACCAATTTTCTAAAAACAACTTCATATCCAAGATCACATAATTGGCTTACACTTAGTAAATTGTGTTTCAAACCATCAACAAGAAGAACATCATTTATAAAGGAAGAAAAACTTTTACCAACTTTTTCAACGGCCACTATTTTTTCTTTACCATCATCACCGAAAGTGACAAACCCTCCATCATACTTATCAAGCTTTATGAAGAAGGTTGCCTTTCCGGTCATATGCCTAGAGCATCCACTGTCCATATACCACATATGGTCCTTCTGCATGGATGCTAGGCATACCTACAAAATGAGCTCAAGTAACCTTAGGTATCCAAATCTTCTTGGATCCTTTCACGTTAAACTATCTTCTTTGTCCTAAACCATTATAGTCAAAAATAATTTTGCACACTTTGTTACCAATCATTCTTTCACCAAAGAAACATTGAATGGGAAAGTGGCCATTACGGTTGCAAAGTCTACAAAATCTTGGAGTTGCTGTTTTGCTAAAGCTTGTTGGGTTTTGAAACCTTGTATCATTAAAAGATGAAACAATATTTTTAAAAGAAGGTTTCTCAACAGATTTGAAGAAACCCAAGCCAGCTTTATCATAAAGAGGTTTTTGACTAGCCAATATTTGATTTAGGTTTTCAGAACTTTGAGTGAACTTAGCTAAGTCTTCTTTAAGTTTATTGACCTCTTTAAGCAACTCTTCATTTCTTTTAAAACAGTCTACATATGCAACCACAGAATGATTACTTTCACAGCCTTTAAGTTGAGCCTTTAACTGCTTGTTTTCTTCAACAAGTTCAACAGCAGTTTCAGCCTCCCTCAGTTTATCTTTGAGAAAACCATTTTCAACTTTAAGAATGGTGATTTGTTGTTCAAGATCTTAGTTATCAAGCAAGAAGCATCTAATTTTTTTAGAAAGGTGGTCTATCATAAGATGAAGATCTTCAGTGTCAGGGTTATGAGAGACTACCTGTTCAATGTGATCCGCTATGAGACATGGTTGGGACTTTGTTTCTGATTCTTCATCATCTTCTGAGTTGTTTTTCAAGTCCTCCCAAGAAGCCATCAGTCCTTTCTTCTTTCCCTTCTTCGGCTTCTCTTCCTTTTTCAACTTAGAACAATCAGATTTAAAATAGCCAGTCTCTTTACAGTTGTAACAAGTCACCTTGCTGAAATCTTTCTTTTGTTTCCTAGAACTGCTTTCTTTGCTTTTCTCCTTGAGTTTCACCATTTTCCTGAATTTTTTGGCAAACAGAACAAATTCATTTTCAGAAGAATAATCACTGGATTCATCATCCAGGGGGTTAGTAACAGATGTGAAAGCTATTCCTTTCTTTTTTTGTATCTTTTTTCAAATATGTATTTTCAAATGCAAGTAAGTTTCCTCTCAAATCATCATATGTCATGGAATCAAGACCACTAGTCTCAGATATTATCAATGCTTTCGTTTCCCACTCTTTTGTGAGACATCTCAAGACTCTTCTCACAACCACAGATTCAGGATACTTAATCCCATAGCATCCAAGCCAACAATGATGATGTTGAACCTTTCAAACATTTCATCTATGGATTCTCCTTCCTTCATTGAGAACATTTCATATTCTCTGTTCAGCATGTCTATCCTGGTTTTCTTTACTATGGTGGTTCCTTCATGAGTGACTTGAAGTTTGTCCCAGATTTTCTTTACCGTTGTGCATCGTGATACCCGTCGGTACTCCTCGAAGCTGATTGTACAGTTGAGCAAGTTGATAGCCTTGGCATTGAGTTACACCTTCTTTCTGTCTTCTTCGGTCCAACTGACTTCTGGTTTAAGGGAGACTACTCCTTCAGCACTTGTGGTGGTTGGATATTGAGAACCCTCCAGGATAATCTTCCATAGTCTGTAATCTACAGCTTGCATAAAAATCTTCATTCTCTCCTTCCAATAGGTATAGTTCTTCTCATTGAAGAGAGGAGGTCTGTTGCTTGACTGTCATTCTGTCAGATTATAGGACACCAAGTTTGAGCCACTGTTCTCTGCCATCTGGATCTTTTCTCCAAGCTGCAAAGCTTGATCTCTTTGAGACCAAGCTCTGATACCAATTGATGGTTTTCAGTGGCTAAGAGAAGGGGGGTTGAATCTTAGCCCCTTTTTTTCGCTTCTTAAAACTTGCTGGTCTTGGAAACAACTTCTGGAGACTTTTTGATTTTTGTCTCGTTCCCAGCCACGAGATTTTTTCTTTTTATCTCGTAACCCGGCACGAGATATTTTTCAGTTTTATCTCCTATGCAGCAGAAACAGAAATGGAGTAGAAGAAAGAGAGAGAATCACACCACAAAATATTCTGGTTCAGCTGCCAAGTGCAATGTAGCCTACATCCAGTCTTCATCACAATAATGATGAAATTTCACTATAATCTTCATGATTACATACACCAATTCTCCCTAGGAACTATCCTTCCTATCCAGAACAAGTCCAGAATCTAAACCCCAATCCTGAATTTGACTTGGTCACAGCCAAGCTTTCAACTGCTAAGTACTAACCCAACTTGCTAGGGGATTCCCACAGAATCATGAAATACAACACAGATGTACAAAGGACCTCTAAGGACATCTATGGCTTTTTTCTTTTAATTTTGCACTCTCTGCCTTTTTCCGCTTTATGGCTTTTTCTTACAAACCTCATTGTTTGCCTTTTTCCATGAGACTCAAGACAGACAAAATTAAACAGAAAAATACAAAATGAAGAACATTGAAGGAGAAGAACTTCTGTTAGCTTAGGTAGCTATGAGAACTCTATGCCTTACACTCTCACTCCTTGCTTCAAGCCCTGGCTGTTCTCCCTTATTTATAGAAGGGGAAGCTTCCACGGTTGAAACTGTTGAACCAAGCTAAACTTCTTCTTCTTCAAACAAAAATCGGTTCGGCCAGAGAGAGAGAGAGGAGAGGAGACCGAATGTAAAACCCAACATGCAATTACCTCTGTGTCTTCCCTTTGCACCAAGCTTTATCAATTCGAGCCTTCCATCTTGACTTGCACTCCAAGAAGGATTCCTAGCCCTTGATGAGTTCTTGATGATGACAGCTTCATCTACTCCAACTTCTGTCTCATCCACCACGTAGCTACAATGGCTACCTCCTGTAGTGGTTGAGCAAAAGCAGAGACAAGCCATCCCTCCAAGGATCTTCTTCCTCTGACCGAATTGATCTTCTTCCATTTTTGGTTATGGAAGGCTTGAGATTACTTCACCACATCTTACCTTTTGTGGTAAAAATCTTAGCCACTCCATACCAAAGATTTTTTTTTCTTACCGCCATCATCACAATGGCCATGACACTAGCTTCTTCCACCTTCTTTTGATAGCTTAAAATTTCTTCCATAGTTACTGTGAAGTGACCGAAGCTAGAGGAGAAAAGAGAGAGAAGAGAGAGAAATTTGAACAATAATCAATGGAATTGATAAAATGAATTAAGTTTCCCACTTTCTCTTTGCTGAGTAGCGTGTAGCACTAATGATAGCAATTAAATCAATTGCTATTTTCTCTCTCATGGTTCCAATGTAATTAAAGCAAGTTTAATAACTTTGAAATCCACCATAAGAAGGGAATGGGATCCGTGGAAGCATGCATGGTTCCCTCTTTCTCATTTTTCCAATTTGAACCAAGCTTAGTGGATCTCTTCTTCAAAATAGATTTGGGCTAATAATAATTGAATTTGGCCCAACTTTCACACTAACAATTTAAACATTTTCTTGAACAAGGCTGATTGTATTGGGCTTGGTTGTCTAGATTCTGGCCCAATTAACAAAACATTATTTCAGCCATCATAAAATACTTTTGCATCAATGCTGAAAATTATATTTCATTGGGCTTGCTATATTTTTCTTTTCTTTTTGGCCCAAGACACAATCTGCAGGTAATCAAAATTATTAATTAGGAAATTGGAATTTAAGCTCAAATTAATAATTTTACAATTAATTCTATTAATAATATTTAATCATCACTAATTTTAATTTAGAGTTTTCCAAACTCATCAAATTATTTAGCTAAATAATGAATAACAAAATTCATTTCACATCTTCTATATATAGTAGATTAAGTGAAAACATTTACTTGAATAACCAACAACTACACCATCAACTTGATAACTTAGTTTAAGTAACAAAAAAAAATTAACAAAAAATAATTTACTTTGATATTTAGTAAATACAAACATAAACATTTTGCTACTTAATTAGGCTTATTACAAATTGTTAATAACCTTAATTAATAACTAAATTAATAAACATATGCTTAATAATAACTTAGACTAAAGAAAAATTAGCCTTAACCAATATTTAACTAACATCTATTTTAAAGTATGCCTAACATCATATCTTAGCATTTAAACCAATCCTAACGTGTGTTTGAATGACGGTTTGCAAACTGGGAGTTTGCATAAAATTGATTTTGTAAAATTAATTTTGATGAAAAGTAAGTTTGGGTTAACGTGATTTATGTTTGGCAATTTTTATATCAAAATTGATTATAATAAAATAAATGTTGTTTGAATTATACTACTTAAAATCCCTTTTAGATGAAAAATTACTAAAAGAGACATCAATTTAAATAATTTTTTTTACATACATGCAAAATCAGAACACTATAAAAAATAATATAAAAAATATTTATCATATAAATAAAATAAACAATAAAAACTAAAAATATAAAAGAGAGTACTATAAATTTTATAATGTCAGACAAAAAGAAAATATTATATAATTTTTCTAGTGTTGTCAGTACTCTTTAATTTAGTATTATTTTGGATTATAAATTTTCATTATTTATGGCTCTATTGTTACTTATAATTAATTTTTTATTTATTTTGTCCTTTTTTATAGGATCATAATTTATATTATAAAAAATTTTTAATAATAAACGTAGTATATAATAATTACAGTTACAAATTTTACAAAGTCAGAATAAAAAAAAATTAATACAAAATAAAATTAGAGTACATCAAAGAATAGAAACAAAAATATACAAATAAGAAATAATAAAAATTCTATAAAATCAACCACATATATCATATGAACAAAAAAATACAATAAAAAATAAATAAAATTCATATGAATAAAATCAAATAAAAAATAAAAAAATTTCATACACAACATAAATACAATGCACTAAAGGATAGAAAAAAAATTCATATGAAAAAATAATAAAAATATCATAAAAATCAATAAAATATCTGAAAAATTAGAGCATTATAAAAAATAAGAAAAAGTCAACAACATTTATTATATGAATAAAAGAAATACAATAAAGTAAATAAAAAATCATATGAACAAAGCCAAACAAAAATAAAAAAAAAAGATTTCATAAAAAATATACATATAAAAAATAATATAATAAATGATAAAAAAACTCATATAAAAACATAACATGAGAAATAAGAATATTACACAAATAATATAAAAATATTTATTATATAAATAAAAATATAATAAAAAATATAAATAAAAAATACAATAAAAAACATAAAAGTTGAAATATGAAAATGAGTACTAAAAATAATAAAAAATTAAAATATTCAATTTGCTAGTGATTGAAACAAATTTGAATGATTTTGATGAAAAAAAAATTGGAACGAAAAATTGTGAAGAAGTAGGAAGAACTACAAAGAAGTAATAGTTACTGGTATTATTTTTATAGAAGAAAATAAAGGGTAGAGTTAGTAAAAAAAAATAAATTTTTTACCTAATTTTGTAAGGGTAATAACAACCATGAACGTGAAACGCAGAAGCTACAAATCTTAGCTTCTCCTGAACGTGCGTTCACTGGCAGAATGCGTTCAGAAAAATAAAAATTGCCAAACATTAAAGTAAAACTTTTAAAAAGCTCAAACAGACTTCTTTTCTCTTCAACGTGTTTGCCAAACATATCCATATTCATTAGCCTAACATATACTGCATGTTGCCTCCATAAAAGTACCCCTAATTATGATAACACATGCTTTAATATAATCATAAAACGAAAAACAATACTAACTTTAAAGTCGGAAGTCCCTACAATGTGCCAAATCGCGTTAATACTGGGCCATATTCTTCAAATAATTCGAAAATATGATTAGAAAATGATAAAGTGAAAGAAAAGGCTAAAAAAAGAAAATATGATTAGAAAATGATAAAGTGAAAGAAAAGGCTAAAAAAAGAAATTTAAATGATTTGACTGAAGGCTATATATATATATATATGTATTTATTTTTCTTATGTTGTTTATAATGTGTCAGATATGTGTTATTTTATTTCATTTATACCGTAAATAAGATAAAAGATACGATATTTTTGATAAAATCGCTCCAAAATTTATATTTCGTTAATTAAAACACTTATTTTATTTATTTAGAAAAAAAAATCCATGATCCCGTTGTCATTCTGGAAAGAGAATTGGACCGAATTGGTCTTTTACTTTTAGAGAAAATGACAAATAGATCCCTAACCTTTTATCCTACGGATATTCCTGACTATTGAAAAATACTTAAGTTCCTGACCTTCACAAAACTTGGATGGATCAGTCCCTCCGTCCAAATGCCATCCAAATGCCTCCGTCAAGAACTGATCCATCCAAATTTTATGAAGGTCAAAGACTTAAAAATATTTTTCAATGATCAAAAATAAAAATATCCGCGAGACAAAAGGTTAGGAACTATTTGTCCCTTTCTCTTACTTTTATTTTCTTCACACCTGCACACCCTCAAAATCTCTTACACTAGAAGCTTCCACTTCGGAATTAGGGTTTATCGACGGGGTTTTGGGCCATTGAAACTTACCACAAAACCCAAACCCTCGTTCTGAACCTTTAACCATTTCCCGATTACAACCCGTGTAGAGCTTCCCAATGGTACGCTCCAATGGCGCCAGGCTCCTCCGCTTGGTTTCTCGTCGCCGTCTCTCGGCAAAAGAACCCGTATGCACACTTTCTCTTCTCCTCGATTCGGACGGAGTCAGATTGTTTTTCTTTGACGTTTTTCTGTGAACTGTGATTTATCAATTTTGTGTTTTTTTTTTTTTTGGATGAGTTCCAGATATATGGGACAGTGTTCCAAAGGAGTTATAGGACACTGAATTCAGGACTTTGCAATCCATCTAGAGTCATCGCAAGTTATCCTCCAAACGGTTCGTGTTAACGCAAAGTTTATTGTGATTTTGTTATTTGGTTGTGCAGTAAAGTTTATTGTCATTTCTGGTCCAATGACTGTTTCTCTTGGTTTGTTTAACGTTGAATTAAGGGTTCTGTTTCGTTTTTTTTTTGGGAAGCAATGTGAGATATTTTTTGTTTTTTCTGAGCTTTCGTTTCCTTTTCTAATTGCAGCTGCAGGTGGTTTTAATTTGAAGAACTGGTTGCCACTGGGAGCAGCAAATAAATATTGGGGAACATCTAGGACCATTCATGGCACGGGTACTAATTGTTAGATTATGATTGACTTTTTTTTAATTCTTAATGGAATAATTACAAGGGGAAAAAACTTGGAAATTACTTTTTCTAATTTTGCAAATTAATGGATTTTATTTTGCATTTGAATTTTCACTCTTCAGTGGTGTTATGCTCTAAAATGGAAGGAGCCTGAAGTATGCATTTTCTTCTTTCCCCATCACTTATTTACATTCCGTTTTCCCTCACTCCTTTACAGCTTCATTGGCAAGAGACTATTACGATATTCTTGGTGTCAGTAGGAATGCAAGTGCTTCTGAAGTAAAGAAAGCATACTATGGGGTAGGTTTTGCTTTACCAATGTGAATATAAATGTATCTAGATAGCAGAATATGAATTTTGTTTTTTAAACAAACATGTAGCCTATTTCCGAGCTAAAAGTTTCAGACGCGTATCCTGGTCAAGTGGGATCATGCCTTCTTTTTGGGTTTATGTTTGTCAATTTCATGTCTTCTCCATGTGTTAAGGAAACTGTTCATTGTCTATAGGCTCTAGATGCATTTGGGAGATATTTTATGCAAGGGAAAGGAAGGTGTTGAGAGGGTTAGGAATAGGTCCCAAGCCACTGGGAACAGTAATTTTGGTAACCCCAAGTCTGGGGGTCAAGAGGAGACTGGATGTTGTTAGCTATTCAATTTTACTCTTTAATCTTCATTGATACATAAAAATACATATAAAAGTTGGAAAATAAAACTATACCCTATTGAATTCTACTCATTTAAAAGCTGGGACAACCAATGATATATAACTCTATTCTTCCCCTTTCCCTTCTATTCAATTAATGACAACTCCAATCCTAAAATATACAGACAGGAGACAAGATAGAAGAAAAGTTGTCTTTGTTTTTGTTCCTACTGTCCCTAGTCTTTTGGTGGACAGAGAATTGGGAATATTTTGTCCCACACCTGAGACCTTTTGTTTATTTATATGTTTGTCTCCTTTTCCAAACAGATTTATGTTTCTTGGTGTTTTTGTGTTTTTATCCTAAGAGAGTTATCTAATGGGCCCTAAGTAGATACTTGAGCCATCTCCCTAGGGGCACCACTTGAAAATAATAGTGAAATTTGTTTGTCATGTTGCTCATGCATTTTGTTAAGTATGCACTCACTTATCTATTTTATAATATGCAATTATGCATATATGCTTTTCACTTTTTGATGTCTAAATTTTACAGTCTATTTATATTTATGATTTCTTTGTCAGAATATGCTCCGCCATGTACTCTTTTAATATCTGCTCATGTTCTATGGCAATACTATTGTCAGTTTGTGAATGATATTTTGGTTCCCTTCACCTTTCCTTTTCTCTTTACATCAATTCTTCAAGCATGTTCGATAAGCATGAATTATTTGTCTTGAAAAATTTCATCATTTTACCTTTATTTCTGCTGTGTCTTGAATTCTCCTCATGTTCTGCAGCTTGCAAAGAAGCTTCATCCGGACACAAACAAAGATGATCCTGAAGCTGAAAAGAAGTTTCAAGAAGTTTCAATGGCATATGAGGTTTACCTTTTTTTTTTTTTTAAATTTCTTGTTATCATCCTGACTACAGAGTTTTTGATCACATGACTAATGAAATGAGAACTAATTTCCTGACCTTTGCTTCCCTTCTTTTGGCAATTCGTTAGGTTTTGAAGGATGAAGAGAAGCGTCAACAGTATGATGAGGTATTACTTCTTTCCAGATATCTCTTTTGGCTCCTTTGAACTTTTTTTGAATCATATACCGTATTGGGAAAAACTGTAGGATATATTATTGATTTTTGTTGAGTAATAACAGTATTAGTATTACAAAGAAATACTGGGGTGTTCTGTGGTGCACAAGAAGCTCATGTATTGATGTATAGATATTTGACAAAACAGATGGTTGGGATGGTGGGGAAACAATTCACATGTCTCTTTTCAGAGTATTGTTATTGTCTCTTATTTATATGCTTTAAATCTCATTATGTAGGTTGGTCATGATGCTTATGTAAACCAACAAAGCACTGGTTTTGGAGATAGCAGTGGATTTAATCCGTTTGAGCAGATATTCCGTGATCATGTAATTCGTTATTAGTTTCTCCCCTCATTTTAACCAATCATTAAAGAAATATAAATATCTCTGAATTATTTATATACCCCATGTTTGATATCTAATTTGGTTTCGTTTAATTCTCTTGCAATTTTGTCAATGATGACTTGTGATCAGGATTTTGTCAAGAACTTTTTTCATCAGAATATTGGTGGAGAGGATGTCAAGGTTCTGTTTTTCTTCATATTTGGATGTCTTTATTATATGCTAAGGAATTTCTTGAGGAAATGCGTCCAAATGTGTTTTTTTTTTATTATTTTATTTTTTTCTTTTTATTCAGACTTTTGTGGAATTATCATTTATGGAAGCAGTCATGGGATGTACCAAAACTATTACATATCAAACAGATGTGCGTTGCCAAACTTGTGGTATGTGCATCAGCACACTAATTTTTATACAGGAATTTTTTCCCCCTTGTAACCACTTTATTCACCACCATAGTTTGTAAAGCTAGTGCACTTGTCACAGATTCTCTCAACATTTGCAGGTGGGAGTGGTGTTCCTCCTGGTACAAAACCTGAAACTTGTAAACGCTGTAAAGGGACAGGAATGGTATGTACCATTTTGAAATTTGAATGTAACCTTCTTCAATCATGTTATAAGTTTAAATAATTTCCTGTTAAACTGATTGTTTCGATATGCATGTCCAGACATATGTACAAGCTGGCATATTTAGGATGGAGAAAACATGTGGTACATGTAAGGGAATGGGCAAAATTGTAAAGGTATGATGTAAACAATGTGTTTAGATCAATTCTATTACTTTTAGTACATTGTAGTATCTAACGGTTCAGATATGATGTACTTAGCTGTGATTCATGTAACTTGCTTATAGTTGATCTTATTTTCTTATAGTTCCTCCTTAATTTTATCAATAAATCATGTGATGAATCACACTAAGTTTACCACATGCTGCATTAGTTGTTTTCTGGAAAAATTATTAAAATCTTGTTTTCATATTGGCATCAGAATTTCTGCAAGTCATGCAAAGGTGCAAAAGTAATTAAAGGAACAAAGTCCGTCAAATTGGATATTGCGCCTGGTAAGCATTATTGTTTGGAAGTTTTGGATTTAGTTAAGTAAATCCTGTTCCTTTGGCATACAAAGTTAGTAAGTTACAATGTCAAATGAAAAAGCTTCTCTCATTCTTGGGATTCTCCTCTTAATTGTTCTAGCCACTTGTATTATAGTCTCACTGTCTACTGAGGTTCATAATTTATAGTCAATTACCTATCAATGTATGTCACTCTACCTCTTATTCTATTTCTATCTAGACAATTTTTTGAAGTTTATCCTAATGCATGATTGTTAATATATATATTTATAGGAAGGATGAAAGATCACTCCATTACATATTACTTCATGCTGTTCAGCTTAAATTTTGGTGTGAAGAGATCAAATCAATTATATGAGATAATATTAAAATTAACATATACACAGAAAAGTAACTATTAATTTTTAGCATAGTAAAGTTTAAAAATTTAGAACATAGTTTGGAATAATCTGGATAAATGTGGATTTTATCATGCCTTTCTATTAAAATCAAGTCTGCCATAGATGCTGGTAAATGGACAGTCATGAGTAGATGCTATTCACGATGCAATGATGCATTTCATTCTTGTTGATTCATTTTCCTTAGTTCTTATATGAAAAGGTGAAGGTTCTACATATTTATACATTTGCAGGGATGGACAACAATGAAACTCTAAAAATATGTAGAAGTGGTGGTGTAGATCCTGATGGGGATCACCCTGGTGATCTTTATGTTACTCTCAAGGTAAAAGACTCATTCTCTTGAGGGGTTTTTTTGTGAGTTGGGAGTTTGGAGGGATGGGAAGGGAAATGGAGGGCTTGTGGTGTAAAATTTACAAGCCTTCCCTTTCCCTCTGTTCCCTTCCAAAACTCAACTCAGAACTTAAATGGCTTGAAGAACAGTGTTCTTTTCCTTTAATATCTCTTTATAAAGCCAATATTTTTTTCTCTCTTTTACTACTTGCAGGTCCGAGAAGATCCTGTCTTTCGTCGAGAAGGATCTGATATTCATGTAAATGCTGTTTTAAGTATTACTCAGGTAATGCGCCTTAAAATACAAATGCGGTGCCAATTTATGGTTGAGGTTTTGCATCAATTAACTTATGCGTGTATTTAAGTAGTGGTTTTAGTTTGTAGTAAATGGGGAGCAAATTGGTTGGTTCTTCAGTTTACAAAATTTTTGAATAAGATGCCCCTTTCTAATATGCTTTTCTTCTATTATTTTTTTTTCTCTTGGATGATTTTGTTTTTCTCCTCCGTAGACATGTTATATTTTAGGATCAGGTGTAATGGTTTGTTCACCTATCAGGTTGCAGGGAATATTTTTTCACCTAATTGTGATCCATTTTAGGAAATATCAATTAAGATTTCCATAATATGAATTTATTTATTTATTTATTATTATCATTATTATTTTGTGAGAGGAATTAATTAAATTTGTAACTATCAGGGAGCATTCATTGACTGACATATTTTGTGATTTTAGTATGTGAAATATGGTTTGCTTCCTTTACAAAAGTGATCAATTGGTTCTGTGTTAGATTATTTTCTCCCAACACTATTACAGCAAAGAATAACATTTGTGTTCTTGAAGAAGTGCATAATAAACTGTTGTGCTTCAAATTTCATCTGTATTCTTCCACTGAATGCGAGACTTGAGTTCCTGATGCTCAACCATAAGTGTGTTGCCCTTGTATATGTTTGGAGGTTTTAGAGATAAGGGAATAGAAACAAAGGGATGGGAAAAGGTCAGCTTCCCTGTGTTTGAATTTTGATAAGGAAATAATGTGAAATTTTTAGAGTTAAGTATCAAGATCTATATAACCTTTATAGAAAGTTTAATTTTTTGGATTGAAATAGGAAATGGCTAGACTTTAGAATTATTTTTCCATAGGCAATCTCCAATTTTCTGGGAACAAGGTGCCTGAACAAAGATAAAAGGGGAATGATCCTTGCCACAGTCCGATTTCTTCAATATTTTTATAAACTCACCATTCCCCATGTAAAGGATAGTTTCCCTTCCCTTGCCTGCCAATCTGAGGTTTGCATTTGTGCACCCTTTTTCTTCCCCTTCTTTCTTCTGCAGAAAATAGGCAAGGAATGCTTATTCTATGACGGCCTGCTAAGCCGCATAATCTAGAAAGTCCATTGTGTGACAAATTCATACATAATTGACAAACGTTGTCTGTTTGATCAACTTGAAAACTTGTTGATTTTCAATACAAACAAGTTATACGTAAAATCATTTTTATATTGTTCCTTTGCTAGTTTCAGTATTAAATATAGCTGCTACTAAATCTGAGCTTGGTCTTATGCTTCAAGATTTTATTTGATAGCGGGAAGGACCCTGTTTTGGGGAAGAGAAATGACCCAAAAGAAATGTAGATATGTGATTGTTTCTTTGATATTTATAGAAATCATGAAATGGCTATTAACAAAAAAATTCAGAAGAAATAATCTCAATTCTTTGGTTTAAATTAAAGTCATTCAGAAATTCCTGGTTTTGTCTTTTAGGCTATTGACCTGTAATAGGATTTGGGGACTTGGGATTCTGTCAATCATGAATGTGTCTGATTTTGGTAAATGTTATGATATTCGTATGGTTTGTCTTGGTGTTTGTGGCTGATCTTGGGTCTTCTGTTGTTGATTTGTCTTGCCATATTTTGGATCTCAAATATACTTGTAGTTCGCTTCTGTCATTGCATTTTGTACTATTACACTCATGATTTAACACTAACAAAAAATACTTTTTTCAGGCAATTTTGGGTGGAACCATCCATGTTCCAACACTCACTGGAGATGTTGTTCTTAAGGTTTGTGTTGCCATTATAATTTCATCTCTTATATCATTTTTGTTTTGCTAACTGAAGCTTGAATGACTGGCCATGCTTTGCAGGTTCGTCCTGGTACCCAACCTGGTCAAAAGGTGGTTCTAAAAAAGAAAGGTAAGCAATTGGATATCATTTATGCAAATTGAGACATATTAAGGAAGTGTTGGTTGAAGATGTTGAAATTCCATAACTGTTTCTTAGATATTAAAATTCATGGTCTCTTCATTATTTTTATTATTTATTAACCCGTTTTGTTCGCTTCAGGGATCAAGTCCCGGAATTCTTATACATTTGGGGATCAATATGTTCATTTTAACGTCGGCATCCCAGCGTGAGTGTTATATTTGATGTTGCTCGGTGTAGTTTATAAACTGTTAAATCTTCTTCCGAAGAACGAAAGCCTCCTAGGCCCAGGTGATACAAGTTTATTTTACTGTAAATACCTTCCTTATGATTGCAGAAACCTGACAGAGAGACAACGGGAATTGATTGAGGAATTTGCCAAGGAAGAGCAAGGGGAATTCGATAACAAAGAGAGAGCTGCTTCTGCTTCTGGATGAAACTTCTGCAGAGTTAAAATTAGTCATTTATTAACAAATCATGCTCAACTAGGCGGGGAAGCAACCTGCCGTTTAAGTTTTGTAGGAGAATTAAGGATTGGTATTTTTTGATCCCATCCACTTTTGATTGTATGTAGTAATATAATATTATATCATTTTTTTCCATAACAAGTGATGTTCACAATTTCAATTGAATTATAATACAAGCTCTTGAAGCACATGTAGACCATAGTAATCTAGTCTGTAAATAAAACCCTATAAGAATGGGTGCAAGTCAAGAAAACTTTACTCATCTTTGAATCCGGGGCTATACGCCAACGAGATAGTTCTTCAATTGGAATAAAAATATTACCACTTTTACGTTTGTTGCTCTTTTCTTCAGGAGCCTTTTGTATTGAGTAGATCATGGAGTCATCTGTTACCATTTTTGTTTCTGTTACCACATTAAAATTTTTGTTTTACAATCATGCTAGGTAAAAAAAAAATTTAAAATTTAATATAAAAAAAATCTAAAATCAAATAAAAAAACAAATATTTAAGATTATTGTAAAAAGAATATTTAAAATTGGACAAAAAAAATATTCAAAACATAATAAAAGTAAACATTTAAAATTATTATAAAAGAACATCTAAAACCTAGCCGAAAGACATCCTAAATCTGAACACAATAACTCTTTTAATTATGGTAACAAAAAAAACATCATTTTTGGATGTTTGTTATACTTAGATTTCAAATTTTTAAATTTTAGAGGTTTTGAGAATTTTTTTGGAAATGTACAATAAAAAATAAATAATAGCAAACTACTAAAAAAAATGTATCATTCAGATGTTTCTTATATCTGCATTTTAGATGTTTGAATTTTAGAGGTTTTTATGTTTTTCGGCAAATGTACATTAAAAAGTAAAAAACAAACAATACTTCTAAATTTTGGATATTTAAATTTTAAAGGTTTTGGTTGTTTTTTTTTCTATGATTTTAGATTTTTTGTTTTGTTAGATTTTTAATGTTTTTTTCAACGATATTAGATGGTTTTTTTTGTTAAATTTTAGCTTTTTTTTCTATAATTTTGGATGTTTTTCTGTTAAGTTTTAGATATTTTTTTCAATAATTTTGAAATTTTATTTTTGTTCAGCATTTTATTATAAAACTAGCTAATTTTTTAAAATGTTGGCCGAAAAGAATGTTGATTATCTAGACTTCTTTTGTTTAACAAGAGAATTTATGTGGTTTTTCTGTGGTGTGTCGGGATGCTTGAGGTATGTCCAAAGATCCAAAGCATTTGAACTAGATTAAAGATGTGTGATACTTCCCTAACTTGGTTGTGCTTTTATATATGTGCCCCTTCGGCAACTGGATCATTATGACATATTTCTCTTTCTTGAAGCATAGATTAGTGCGTGCTGGGTGTAGATTTGAAAATTTGTAGTTATATTTTAATGAACTTAAGCTTGACCATGATTTGATTTATGGCTTGATTTTAGATGCTGGCTACCCATAATATATCGTTCGTGGAGTCGTTGGCTACCCATAATCTCACGTTCGAGGAATCGTTGAAGAGTTTCATTTTGTCAAAGCAATTATAGAAGATTTCGTATTTTAACTTTCATATTTCATCCTAGTTTACTGTGGGTACGTCACATTCATATAGCAATAAAGTGGTTTATAGTTTATCCTACTTCCATTTCTGACAAGGTTAGTTCCTTTCATTCTAGTTGAGCAGGACATATATAATAGGCAAATCTTTCCATTTTTACACTTTCTAATTTATATGAAATTTTTATTTAGAAACATTTTTAAAATTCTTTGGTCTATCATACTGGAGAATTGATTGCTTTTCATACGGCAATTGCATGTTTTATTAATTTAACAATTTACTATTGAAATTGAGAACAATTAAAAATTACATATAGATTGAATATTAATGTCATCTACTAATGATAATGTAATCTTACTGTGACCTGCAATATATAAATCACACTTCAATTAATAACACTTATTTCTAATTGTAACTTAGCTTCGCGCTCTAACTTCATCTCATATAATGACACCTGCAAAAAATAAAGAATATTAATCATTGTTTCAATGGCACACTATATAAGCCAGCCAGTTTTGGATTTATGTGAGGATGGCGATGCTGAATGAGACACACTTCTAACAACTTATCATCAAATTCAAAATAAAATTATTTTTAAAAATTTTATGTATGAAATTACACGTATAACTTATGAAAAATTTCTTCGTATCAAATAATTTCTATAGTTTGACTTTTAGAAAAAAATATTATGATTCAAATAAGAAATAAATAAATTTACTTTTTTTTTATTTAATATTGATTCATATATCATCTATCAATTGAGTTTGAGGTGTGATTCATCTTTTAAGGAACAAATTGAGATATTGAATGACAAAATAGATTTGTGGCATCTTTAAAATCACACTTTAAGAGTTAAATTGAACATTTGTCAAGAAGAAATGGTAGAGAGAAAGAAGTAGTACATGGTTCAAAGTTTGTAGTACACTTCTCTGGTAGCTGTGAGGCCATGTTACGGTCAACACCTGAAATTGGAGGGCCGTTGACAAGAACACACAAGCATGGTTGGCCAAGAGCTCTAAGGGCATTGCAGCACGACTCGCTTGGTGGAATTGGGCTGAACGGAGCAACCGCTGCCCTGCAAGGAATCAGCTGCACAAGCGCCGAGAAGAATGTGCTTGTGCATGAAGTGCTATCCACTTGTGCCACTACTACCAATGCTACCATGAAAACAAGAAACCATACCAGCGAAAAAGCTCTATAACTGAAAAGCTTCATCTTTGAATTATTTTGTCTTCTAATATAATTAATTCGCCACCGAAAAAGGAACCACTCACTTATTGTATTTATAGAGTTGTTTTTAGTCATGCACCGTAGCTGTTCTAACAGAGAAAGTTATCATGCTACTCATGCTCATTATATGGCAGAGATCGAGAGAGAGAACAGCATCAATGCAATTGGTGTTTTATTGATTGCAGTTAGAAGATTCAGATGACATGATTTCTCCCATGGCAAAGTTGTTCGCATTGAATTTTGGGAACATTATGCTAAAGGTATATATGGATTAAGTATATATAACAAATTTGTGATGCCACTTATAAGATGGGGATATAGTGCCAATTAGATCTATTATTTTAAATTTATGATTGGTTACCATAGTCTTTCAATACAGTAGTTGAATGCATAATTGTGAGAAAATGGGCAATACCCTAGTGTAAATTAAGAGACTTATTTGGTATTTTATATTCGGATTATCTTGGAAAGATATTGATATACATTTTAGAATTTAAAAAAAAATTAGGAATAAGGAATTTATTAAAAAATAGTATAGGAAGCATTTCAGGTGAGGCATTGTACTATATTGGAAGTCTAGTGCGCCATGCCTCTGAACCATTAAGATATAATATAAAATATATAAAGGAATGAGATTATGGGAGAGAGGAATGTTGTGAAAATGAGATAAATGGGTGCATGGTGGACCGTTAACCTGTTTTTTCATTGTCAAGTTCATAGGTATGGAAAAAGTCCATAATATCCACTACGGTGTGATGATGTGGACTAGCTTATGACTTATGTCATGTGCCTGTAGTTGGCTTACAATGAAATGGTGAGCCAAAATTTATTTGGTTGTAATTAAATTGTTAAATAAAAATATTTTTTAATAATTTTTTTAATATATTTAATAAAATTTTAACAATAAAAATTAAAAAACTTTAAAAATATTTTTTAAATTATAATTTATAATTTTTAAAAAATGACTTAAAAAATATTTTAATTTTAATATTATAAATAAATAAAAAATATTTTTATATTACCGTATCAAACAAAGAATAAAATATTTTTGCAAAAAATATTTAAATATAAAATTATTTTTACCTTTTAAAAAAATCACTAAATTTTTTTTTCCTAAAAACACACAGAAAAAATCTGTAATTTTGTCCATTTAAGCCAATTTTCGATTATATCTATCACAAATTTCATATTCATCTAATTCCCATTACTCTTGCATCTTTACTCAATTTATTATACACATATTGACAATTTATCAACTAATAACTATGATGTACGGACACTGACACGGACATGAAACACTACATGATACGGGACACTCGATACGCACATTTTAAAATCTTATAAGACACGGAGACACGTATACATATAAATATAAAGTATTTTTTTAGATAAATCGTAATGATATTTTAATATTTTATTGATATTAAAATATAAATTAATTTTTTAATAATTTTTAATGTCTTATTTTAATTATATCAAATATTTAAAATATCTTTTTATTTTAATAAATAATAATATATACTATATCTAAATTTATTTTAAGAATATATGTTAAGAATAAGACTGGATACGCTGACACGGTATTTAGGTGTGTCTAAGTGTGTCCGAAGAAGAATATTTATTTTATTAAGACACGATTGGACACAGCAGACACGCGTGTCGGACGAGTCGTGAGTCGTGTCAAAAAAAAAAAAAAAAAAAAAAAAAAAAAAAAAAAAAAAAAAAAAAAAAAAAAAAAAAAAAAAAAAAAAGTAATGTTAATATTAATTTTTAAATAATTTTTTTTAAATATTTTTTTAAAAAAAATAATTAGTTTTAATTATTTAAAACAAAATATAATTTTTTATTTAAATAAATATTTTAATTTTATTAAAAAGAACAAATTTATTATATTTATATATTATTTGTTAATTTTGTGGGAACTTTATTTAACAAACAGATATTATTTTGTTGAGATATATTGATAAATTTAAAAAAAAAATATTTCATAATAGTATTTTGTGCAAATTAAAAATTAAAACAAAAAATTCATCTTTATTTCACAGACTATAATGTAAAATCACATATAATTTTTAATTATATTAAATATTATTTAAATTAAACATTTATTTTATTTAAAATATATTATAATAAAAAAATATTTATTTATTATTTATAATTAAAATATTAAAATATTAATATTTTTAAAATAATATTTTTTTTATTTAAATATTACAATAAAATATTTTTACTAATATGTTTAATAATATAAAACATATTATAATGTATGTAAATTAAATATAATTTTTTAATAATTAATAAAAAAAGTATTTTTTTTTTTAATCATTAAAAAGATATTTTTATAAGTTTATCAATTAAAAAAATTCATAATATAATAATAATATTTATTATATTATAAATTAAAATTTTTTATTTTATAATAATACATAAATAGTAATTAATTATTTTTAATTTAATAAAATATAAATAATATTTAAAATATTTTTTAATTTTATTACTAATAATTTAATTTAAAAATAATGATTATTAATTAATATTTTCTTTATATCATTTAAATCTTTATATTTTTACAAATATTATTTTAATTATAAAAACATAATTTTATTTTATTAAATTTTTTTTAATATTTATTAATAATTTTTTATAAATTTATTAAAAAAATATATTTTAATAAATAAAAATAAAATGATTTAATTTTTATAATTTTTTTATTTTTTAAAAATAATTTTTTTTTATTTGTTATTACATAAAAAAAATAATATTTAATTTATAATTATTTTATAATAATTTAAAATTAATTTATTTATAATAAATTAATATAATTTATTATAATATTTTTATAATATAAAATATTTATAATATTTAAATAGTATTTTTTTTAAAATTTTTATTATTTTTTTAAATATATTTTCTTATTTTTTTTAATAAAAAATAAATATATGATAATTAATTATTTTTTTTTTAAATTAATTTAAAAAAAATTTAATTATAAATATATTAATTTATTTTTTTTAATAATTTTATTTATTATTTAAATTTTAAAAAATTAGATTTAATTATTTTAAAAACAAAATTTTAGATTAAAGAAATATATTTTAATTTCATACATTTATTTTTTAGATATTTTTTAATAGGAATATATTATTATGATTTTCAATATTATTTCTTAGTTAATATTTTTATGAAAAAAATATTCATTATCATTGTTATATAATCTTTTATCTTTTTTTTTATTATCATTTATATATCTTTTGCCTCATAACTATATATAGTGGATATTGCTATATATGAATATACATAAATATACAATGTTAATTTAATAGCTAATTTTATATATACATTGTTCATACCCTGACCCAATAAATAGGACCCAGGATCTAAGCAAAGAAGCCCAACCCAGAGGGGTTGGCCCTCCCCCAGTACCGGCCTTCATCCCCAAAAGTCGGTACTGAACACGACCTACTCCAAAGAAGTCGGATACGAGGGTTAGCTGGCAGATAACACTCATTCGAATGAGTAACCGCCCCTAGAAACTCTCTAACCACTTCATAGAGCCATATCTTAACCTCCCTAAGATATGGGAACGGTTATCCACCTAAAAAGGTGGCACTACTTCAGCGGTGGTTATTGGTTCACCACTATAAATACCCTGACATCCCTCAGGTATCACTAAGTCCCAATACTTTCTCAACTTGCTCACACTCTTGCTAACTTAGGCATTGGAGTGTCATTGCAGGTACCACCCCCCATTCTTCCAGACGCACAAGTCGAACGGAGGAACACCGAGTTTCAGGTGCACCAGCTGGCCACCTCCCTCACACGTTTGGGTCAACCAACGTCATCCGGCCCACTAATCTCCGGTTACCCACCGTAACATTGGCGCCGTTGCCGGGGACCCGAGAGATTGACCAGTGATGGCGGAAAGATCCCCTGAAGAAGGTCATGTGGAGACAGATTCTGATCAAGAGAATTTGAACACCGGAAACAATGAAGCAGATCAGAACCTCCACCAGGAAGCTAATGATCAAAATAAGGAAGGTACTTCCGGAATCAAAAATCCGAAGGCAAACTCCTCGGAGGGGCGCGAGTCAGAAAAAGAAGGACCCCCTCTCGCTAGTGAGCTTATGGGGCTAATTCATAGCCGCCTCGAGCAGCTAGGGCAGGAGCGGGAACGACAAAGGGAAGCTGAAAAGAACCTAAAAGAGGAGATGGAGCGACGAAAAGAGTTAGAAAGAAAACTCTTAAAGTTAGAATCCTCCCTCAAGGGTCGGAATTCCCAAGGCGATAGAGAAGATTCTCCCTTAGGAGAGAAAGATCCGTTTAGCGAGGACATAATGAGGGCAAAAGTTCCGAGAAACTTTAGAAGCCCCGATATGGACCTCTACGATGGAACCACCGATCCAAAGCATCATCTGAGCAACTTTAAAAGTCGGGTGTATCTGACCGACGCTTCAGACGCTACGCGATGCGAAGCTTTCCCGACAACCTTGTCCAAAGCAGCGATGAAGTGGTTCGACAGTCTCCCTCCGAGGTCAATTACCAGTTTTGAAGACCTCTCAAGAAAATTCTTGATGAGGTTCTCCATCCAGAAGGACAAAGTAAAACATGCACCAAGCCTCCTGGGAATAAAACAGGAGGTCGGGGAGTCCTTACGGGCCTATATGG